>NW_015222024.1:0-1011 GCF_001447785.1 Gekko japonicus | reverse complement strand
AAATGCTGGCAGTGGTTCTCCAAACCACATAGACCTTCAGCAGTCAGACATGGTATTTAAAATGGGTGACAGGGAAGGGGGGGGGGAATACGTCAGTTGCTAAATTACTATTTCCCCAGGAGTGCACAAATGTGTTAAGCCATTCCTATGGCAACCAGTCACTAGATAGAGGGAGACAAAGGCCGTAGGTGGGGCCATAGAATGGCAGTGTGGGAAGGAAACACTGGCACTGAGCCTCTTGGCGGGTGATTCCTAAAATGGCCAGTTGGCGGCAGAGTACTGAAGGAGAAGTAAGTAAACTCCTCTAAAGGTTGGGTAATCTGGTAGAGTGATGTGGTGCCTGACAGAGGCTCTGGATGGTCACTGGGTGCCTAAACACCTCCAAGGGTCAAACAAAGCGATGTTCACAGTTCAGCAGAGTCGTTCTGCCTCAGTAACCATATATGTTTGTTTTTCATCAATACAAGAAAACTGTTCTATAGTAGGTATTGCAAAACAGGGCTTTCACGTCGCTGGATGTGTTTCTATTAGGCAATCCATGGCACCCGTTTACAAATAATTATTAGTTTTTGTTAATGGTGTGTTTTCCTTAACTGAGATTTTTAAAAGGCAATTCCTAGGCATATCTTAGAGCCTTAGTAATATAAAGCAGATGCATTAAACACCCAGCCACCCCATCAACAGAGGGAGAGAGTGATGATTTCACAATGTAAAGGTCACTTTAGCTACATACAGATTTATTTATTTGGTGTCAGCAAAATCTTGAATGTCAGTCGAGTAGCTGAACTCAATACCATAGCAAAGCATATCAAAGTCAATGTGCTATATTGCTAATTATCTGCAAATGTTCTGATTTCTCTCTCTCTTTTCTTTAACCGCAGCACGCACCAGGCACCACTCACAAAACTAATTAGTATATTTAGCAGCCGATTAAATAAATGAAGTGATAATAATGGAGTGGATTATATAAACTATTCCGAAGCATGGAGAAACTTTGTCTTTTTTTTTTTT
>NW_015222023.1:0-1011 GCF_001447785.1 Gekko japonicus | reverse complement strand
AGAATCCTAATAAACATTATGAACAATTCATTGATTTTAATTGACATGACTACAGGAGCAATCCCATTCACTGGAGCTTGCTTCCAGGAAAGTGTTTTTAAGACTGCAGTCTAAGTGTACGATCTTGATTGTGCTACCCAATTCTAAGCATGTTTACTTGGAAACAAGTCCTACCGAGATCAGTTGAGATGTAATGGTAACCAGGCATGCACAGTTTACCTGACGATTCTATAGTTCCTTGCTTTAGATCCTTGAACTATCTTTATATTCTTTCTTTAATTCCTTGAAATATCTATTTCATGAATAGAAGAAATTGTTCACATCAACTGTTGTGTGGCCGTGGACTGAAAGAAATACACTGTGATTTAAAAAAAAAATTAGAGGATTGTTTAAGAAACTTAGAACAGGATCTAGTTTAAATATTTCCCCATCGGAGTGCTTCAGGTGAGCCAGCTTTTCATTTTTGATTGACAAAAATGCCTTTCCCTTGCCTCTTGGTTTTTGCAAGGTTGACGCTCACCTTTGGAAGAAGCCCATGGAGCACGCAGTTAATGACACAGTACCAGCTATCTAAATGGATTTCCTCATTCTTCCTTTCCCTGGCCACACGTAAACTTATCAGAAGAAAAGATCGGTAGCTGCACATTGTACAGCACACAATAAGTCTGGTTTCTGGCACAACAGAGTGAGTGCGGAAGAAAATAAAAGTTTCAGTCTTCTCAACCAGGTTTTGCATCGTCCAGACAATTTTGAAAATATCGGCTGCGTGGCCCACACCTGACCTTATCCATCTCACAGCATCTACACCAAGGAACATTTACTTTGTAAAGGGATAACGCTCACAAGCTGCTTGCTAGAAACTCCAGACTGGCTGGATTTGAATCCACTTTAGAGATCAACAAGATTTTCAGGGCCCACGCTTTCCAGAGTCAAAGTTTCCTTCATCAGACACCAAAATCTTATACCCCAAAACTCTCTTTGATGTCTAAAGCAATGCTCCCTCTAAGCTGC
>NW_015222022.1:0-1011 GCF_001447785.1 Gekko japonicus | reverse complement strand
GAAGGAAGGAAGGAAGGAAGGACGGACTCATGCGATCCTTCAAATGCTGGCTCTTAATAGTCTCTGTTACTCCCATTTCCTGGTATCCTGGAAAATCTTGGATATCATGTGGACATCAAAATAGATACAGACAATATAAGATACTTTTCACATATGTATTTGGACTGGATATATCCGAGCGTGCATGCGTACCAGCAACCCAATTCATTGCACCTTTCATGATTTGCTGTTCAGTAAAGTCCGGGGTGTTCTACAACTTGGCCCCAGTCTGTTTGGTAGCAGATAAGACTAGCTCCCTGCCCTACCTCCCCTCCATCTGTGACTTCTCCTAAGGGCAGCCTTTTTACATATCCAAAAGAATGGGATCTGACTCAGGGATGCCCTTGCTGGCTCACTGTTGTTGGTCTTTCCGGTGCCACTGGACTTCTGTTTTGTACAGATGCAAAACATAGCCACATATTGGTTCTCATCCCCTTTCCTCACACTCACATCTCCTTCCCAGACATACGCTCTCTTGGCTACTGTGTACAGCTTGCATGGGAAACACTCTTGTGGGTGACTACTATGGCAATGGGGGGGTCTCTGGGTCCCACACTTCCCACAGCACTGCTGGCATCTGATAAGCTATGCAGCTTGACCATGCAGGTCCAGAGGATCCAGAGTGGATACAGCTTGGAGGGATCCCTGCCAAAATGATGGATCTTTCAGTTTGCAGGGGCAAAACATCAGCTCCAAGGGTTTTGCTGCCTCTCATGTCTCCTCATGTGGGGATCAAACCACAAGCCCTGGCCGTACTATCCCAGTGCCTTTCCACTGAGCAATGCCTGTCTGTGCACTGTTCTCTTCCTGGCCCCATGTAGCTGGTAATGAGGTCAGGGCTTCAGTGGAGTGCCTAATGCCTACTGACATACCTTCTTTGACCCTACCCTCTTGGCCAAGAATCTTTGGACCCTCTTGGTCTTGGGTGTGGGGGCTGTGGGTCGGCCTCTGTGCTTTCTTGTATTTCTTTAA
>NW_015222021.1:0-1011 GCF_001447785.1 Gekko japonicus | reverse complement strand
GGCCAAAATTTGTCATGAACTTTAGTTCAAGAGCAGGTTCATGCCCATCCCTATGCGTAACTCAGTGATACCCAAGATGCTAGCCTACACGAGTGTACGATAGCCCCGTATACATCCGTGGAGTCAGCACAGTTAATTTTCTAGGAGAAGAAATCAGATTTTCCTAGGTACAGCTTGGGGCATGCTGAAAACCTGCAAGACTGATTTGATCAGAAAACACCTTGGAACTGAAAAATTGCATGCCTGCATCCTGGACAATAATGGTGTTCACATACCACTGCTAGTGTTCTGAAATGCTACATTTGTACATTACATAAATTCAAGGATACAGTCCTGCCATGAAGCCTACCAAGTCCTGCTTTGAGTGTTACGAATTCTTCTTGGTCTACCTGAAAACCGACAGGTGGTATGGCTTAATTCAGATTCCAGTTTGCTTTTTAGGAAATTATAGAATTCCTCCCCCCATACAGATAATTAGACTGTGAATTCTGACCCATGTATGATGGTCCCTTTTCCAAGGATGGAACGAACAGGTTCACATGAGGATGTGAATCAAGAATAAAAAGTGAGAGGCAGGTAGTAGCCCTTTGATGCATCTCTCTTGCCTTTCTGAAAGTCAGGTTATTTTTGTTGCACCTCTGACTTTCTAGGAATACTATTTTATATTCAGATTTTTATTTTGGAGCAACTAGACTGTCCCCCAGGGATTCTGGTTTCTGCCACTGTTGAATTATGCCACAATCTTCATTCGGTTTAATTGTTTCCAGTGAGTATTTTACATTCCTTCTGCCTTTTTTTGTATTAGATTCATAACTCAAGGAACCTCCTGCAGATGTTTGCACAGTCACATGAAAAACTGTGAAGCAGAGGTAAATCTGATTCCCCCTGTTTCTCCTGTATTTTAAACATGTGCTTATTCAATAGGGCTCAATATAATCAAAAATAGGTATTTTGAATTAAAGTCTTTTCAAACTGGTACTTTGGAAGAATGGGGAATGAATTGATATGACA
>NW_015222020.1:0-1011 GCF_001447785.1 Gekko japonicus | reverse complement strand
TTAAAGAAAAATTCATGGCAATTTTTGTAGTGTTCTCCCAAATGCCCTGTTTTTTTTTACTAGAGAAGTTGAAAAAAGTTCTGAGGGCTTCCCATCTCTGTTCCAGTATAATGACAATATTGCCATTACTGCGGTGGCTTTGGTTCCTTGAGGACAGAAAATACAGAAGTCACAGGCTTTATGGTAGAATCCAAGATTCTGTGTTATTTAAAACTGCAGCCACAATGCTCTTTACACTTCATTCTCAAGTAGTGAGAATAACAAAATGTTCCCTGAATTAAAAGTTCAATCTCCTTCCAAAACTGCCAGCCTTTATTCAGCATTCCCTAGTACTGCCAAATCAGTTTAAGGACTCCTCTAAAAGATTACTTTGAAAATAACCTGCATTTGATGGCAATTGTGTTCCCCCCCCTCCCGTTACAAATTGGGTCATGGGTCTTTCAAGTGCTGTGTGGGTTTGTGACCTTAAATGCTGACCCTAAAAGTAGTAAGGTGAGAACTGCCTCTAGGCTGAGCAATTGACTCATTCAGCTTTGAAAAGTGTGTAGGAGGCTAGCCATCTTCTAAGAATTGCACCAGATTCTTTAATAAGAAAGTAAAATTACAGTTTCCTCCATACAGTGTTACAACTTAATCAGATTTGCATATTTCCAAACAACATTTTTAAAAAGTTCTCATCGGTTTCCAAAAGTCTTTCCAAACTTACTCAGATACTGGAATTCTGATGCCAGATTAGACTTCCATAATGGAAGAGGGGTAAGAGGCAAAATACTTTTGCTTCCAAGTTGTCCCTTTCTAATTTCTGTGAAGGAATATTTCTCTAAATACATAAGAGTATATACTGGTTGATAAACTCTAAGGCTGTTTTACTGAGGGAAGGATGATTGCCTGCTGAGATTACTGGACTACTTATTATAATGCTAGTATCCTTGAGCCTTCTTCATCCCCTCCCCCTTTCTATAGTGCTTCTGTCTAGTGTCTTAGGTAGTCAGCACATTGTGGTGACTTCTT
>NW_015222019.1:0-1011 GCF_001447785.1 Gekko japonicus | reverse complement strand
CTGTTTCTAATGTATTTGAAGAAAGTTCTTAGAGCTCATCTTTCAACTTATTTTGCTCATTGCTCAGAAGGTTGCTCTTAGCACTGAAAGCTTTGAGAGTTACCAAATGGTTACTTGTTGGATGCTGGGATCCTCTAGTTCTGGTAAACTTAATGCAAAATGAAGGTTCTCAGCTGCTCACAGCAGGGACTTGGCTCCTTTTTGGAGCTTTCATTTGATCATACTTTAGCTCCTCTTTCTCAATATGATGGAAGCCAGATTAAAAGATGAATGTTAGTTCACAGTGCAATCCTAAACAGAGTTAGGGTTGCAAGATGGTTTCGACAAAAATACTGGACATATGATAAAAATTTATTGACCCTCCCCACAAGATAAGGAAAATTTAATATCAACATTCTAAAATTGCATCTTATTTTTCTTTATTAATCAACTACAGATCACAACGAACCATCTCAACATTGATATATAAAGCATTGCCATTGCCAATTAATATTTACAAACAAACGAATACAAATAGAAACAGAAGTGGTCCTAATTTTTACCATGTCTGGACCAGACTAGTTCAGTGAGATAAGTTGACTACAAATGAGCAGGTACATCATTTAGAATTCAGTGAGATAAGCAAACTATAAATATATTTAGCATTGATCCAGATTTTCAACAGTTTGCCATATCTCTTACCAACAGATTTTACTAGACCAGAATATAGTGAAAACAGCCAGCCCTAGCCAACGGTGATGTGCAAAATGAACTTTAAAATTTCATACTCGCCTATGGAGAAGTGCAGTGTGGCACAATGTTTAGATGGGTATTGGACTACGGCTGGGGAGATACAGGTTCAAATCACCATGCTTGCCACAAGGTTCACTAGGCAGCTTTGTGCCAGCCACTCTCACAGGATTTTTGTGAGGAAAAAGTCAAGGGGCGGGGGGATTATGCATGCTGCCCTGAGCTCATTGGAGGAACAGCATGATAAAATGTAATAAAATACATTTTATATTGTGTACAGAA
>NW_015222018.1:0-1011 GCF_001447785.1 Gekko japonicus | reverse complement strand
GGTATAAACTTTGGAAAGTCAAAGCTCCCTTTGTTTTGAAGAGCCAATTAACCAGAATTTGAGAAGAGCTGGTTCTCTATGGACCATATAGCACCTAGTGTATTTTTCTCATTCCCTTGTCTTCTTCTTTGGAACACGCGCACATACTTTGCTATTTGACACTCTTCACATTGGGTTTATTTAGATGCAAATCCATCATACGTAATCTAAATTTCCCTTCTCTCCAAAGGCAATCGATTTCAAGAGCGTGCAAGCAAAAAACTAAGCAATTCGGAATCTTTGCAAGGTCCATGACACGAAAGTCTTTCCACAACTCTGAGCTATTTTAGCTAGCTGTCAAGCTGCCAAACAATTTCCCTGCCATAAACATCTGCCCAAGTGGGTTGGACATTGATTGCCTTTCTGGACACATGTGAAGGAACAAATATAATTACAAAGAAGACTATTAAAGTGGTCACAATATGCTTGCATGGTTTAGTTAACAATACATGGGAACAAGGTGGAATTGCTTGAGTTTGGGCACTAGGGAAAAAGAAAAGTGGAATCAGAAATGATATCTGTGAAAACACAGCATTTAAAATGCAGCATCTGACTTTCCAAATACCCTACTGAAAAAAAAGAAAAGAAAAGAAAACCATTTAGCAAAAACAGCAGGGAGAGAAAATGCTTTAAAACCATGATACTCCATGAAGGATTATGAAAATAGAGGTCATTGCAAGAAAGAGAATTGCAAATACAACTTGAAAAGCTTCTCACATTTGTAAATACACTGAGAAGAATTTATTCCTCTCTGGCTTTGCTATCACAGAGTATTTACAGGTTTCTCAGGGAGACCAGAGAACAAAAATGTTCTGCCATCACATTGGATATACTCCATTCATGTCACTGGTAGAGATCTGATCATCATACACAATGTGCTTAAAATAATGAGAGTGGTTTCGCTGCTGTTGTTGTTTCAAGTTGATTTGGGACAGGCATACCTTAAGAATTGCCTACTTGACCACTACTATC
>NW_015222017.1:0-1011 GCF_001447785.1 Gekko japonicus | reverse complement strand
CCCCCCCCAGTAAAATCAGTAACTGACAAGTCATGACAGCATTATAACAATCTGTTGCAATAATGCACTAGTTCCCAGCTTTCATTTTAATACAAAGTAAGTCTCTAGCATTTTTCATTGCAGAGATATAAGGGGGAATGTGCAGACTGTACATTGTTGCAACAGATAATTATAATGTTATAATGCTACAGCAATCTGTCAATTACTGATTATTTTTGAAAGCCCTCCCAAATGTCCTGTGTGCGTGGGAGGAATGGCAGCCATGGGGACTGAAGTAAGGAGAATGATGACAGTGTGGGTGGGACTCACCGAAGGGAACACTTTCCCATCCATGCAGCATCCAAAGATCATTCCAAAAATACCAAAGGGTATTTTTACAAAAGAAACAGGATTATAGTTATTTTCTGTGAAATGTTTGGCAGCTTTTATTGTATAGCTCATAGTACTATTATTATAATACTAATATTATACTGTTTTTGTTGCAGTGTTCTTCAATCTGTAGTCCTGCTTTATTGTATGTTTGATATGTTTATGGTGCATTCCCTAATGTTATCTTCCAGTTTATTACATTGTCTGTTGTCTATTGTCTTTATTACATTGTTTGTTGTGCATTGTTCCTATTGCATATTTTTTTGGTTAAGTGATCCACCTTCTGTCTAAGGAAGAAAGGTTGACTATAATGGAGTAAATACAATAAATAAATAAACCAGATTTGGGAAAGATCGTGATAAAGCAGGGGGAAAGTAGCAGGATGAATAGTGGATACTCCACAAAACTGCACTGCATGAGGAAGCCAAGGTGGAGCAAACATGCCCCATGGGGGACGGAGTGTTAAACACGTACTGCACTACACATGAAGCCATCCAGTGGGACAAATAGCTCTTCCTCAGAGTTCTTCCAGGTCAGGAAAATGGCATGTGAGGCAAGGCTGAAGCCCCATCTCTCCCTGTACCATAGTCTCCATCAGGGCTTTTTTTGGGGGGAAAAAGAGGTGCCGAAACCCTCAAGAGG
>NW_015222016.1:0-1011 GCF_001447785.1 Gekko japonicus | reverse complement strand
ACAATAAAGTTTTTTCACTGAACAGGTTAGGAGGCTGTCAGCACTGGCAACATCTGCTGGAGCGAGAGAAAATGAGATTGTAACATCACTTTCCCAAAGGGATTGTGTTTTGAGGTATCTCTCCTTCCAGGTGTTTTTCATGTATGGGGAAGAGTGCCAGTCATATTCACAGGTTAAGACACTTTCTTCCGATTAATTATTCTCTTTCTAGATAAGTGTGTAAGTGGTATGTGGGTGTGTGTTTTTTTGTTAGTAAGCATCATTTTCTTTATAGTTTAGGATTTTTAAAAGTAAGGTTTCTCACTTTTTCCGTATTATTGGTACTATCACGGAAAACCTACATTGCATCCTGAAGAGTTATCATTTTGGTTAGTAACACACTTAAATTTAATTGCAAATTGAATCAACAAGCAAACTCTCATGGGATTCTCATAATAAAGATGAGAAGCCTTCGATTGATTTCAATAGAGTCATCCTGATGAACTAAAAAAAGAAAGAAACCCAGACTGTAATACAGCAGCTTGGGTGTTTCATTTCTGATAGGAGATTATGCACATATTTTTGGAGTGATATTTCAAGTGTGCTTTCATAGCAATCATGCTGTACTTCGAAGAGCTGTAAACAGATTAACAAAACCAGCACTGTGCTCTTCTTTAATAGTACTTAAAGCTCAAAATCAGACTTGTCAGAAATGGATCATCATTTTAATTTCTTATGAAGTGAAAAATGTGAGCAGCTTAACATATTTATCTCAGACCTATGATAGGGATCCAAACCAACTTGCACAACGAGGTTGGAAGCCCTGCTTGTGCTGCTTGAATATCATCCTCCAGGCCATATTGCAAGCTGTTTTTGAAAGTGAGGAAGCATTCCAAAGCATGTTGTGATATTGTTTTGCCGTGCAATGGTGTCAGTCATTCAAGGGTGAGGGAGGAGGTTGAAAAATACAACTGGGTATGTCCAAGCCTTTGGATGGGCCTAAGAGAAGAAGGTGACCATCATGCCAATTGT
>NW_015222015.1:0-1011 GCF_001447785.1 Gekko japonicus | reverse complement strand
CCCCCCTCCCCAAGAACCTTTACAGGTATGGTGTGCTTTTATGATGGGATATACCCTAGAGCTGATTTTTATATAATGGAAGCAGCAGCATTGCTGTTCCACTGTGGCTACATCCTCTACAGTGAGAAGATGTAGAATGGGTAGATAACATGGAAAGTTCCATGTAAGCACTGCCAGGCCACAAGGAAAGATGTAACTGATATGAGTACTTTCCGTGCAATGTAGTGTTACTGAGATAATGTGGTATCCAGCCATGGGGAAGTGGTAGGAACACTAATCTAATTATTGTATTAAATTCGGTCCTAGAAATATTATGTTGATGTAAGATCTGGATTTAATTGATAGGCATAATGTTTCTTCTCATGGTTTCAGTCTCCATATTTGAAAAATGACAGTTCTTCAGGGGATCTGTAATATGCAAAATGCGTCACCAGCTGAAGTAAACGAAGACAAAATCCATTTTCTGGGTGTAATTTGTGTAGGTCTTTTAAATATGCTGCTATTTGCTGCCCTGCTTTGACTCAGAGACAATAAAACAAACCTGCCATGAAAATTAAGAGCAGTCCTCAAGACAAAAGGCGGTCATAAATCAATGGGAAACAACCACTTGGCACTAATGGCTCATTTGTTTAGACATATTTCAACGGAGGCTGCCTTTTTCAGAGAAGAGGGAAAGGAAAACAATGTCTGCCAAAGGGTATAATTAGAACTGGCCAATAATGAGCACCGTTGGTGTGCAGCGGAGGATCCCCTCAAAGTATGCCTCGTGAAGCAGGGAGAGCTGCAGGGAAAGGTCAAGCCCATTGGAAAGGCAATGCACATAGTTTGGCTGTTCCACCTGCCCACAGAACGACTCATTAGCTGATCTGATAAGGTCTGTAAATATTGTTCATGGAAAGAAAAGGGCTAGTTCCAGTCTGTACCTACAGATTGGTGCCGGAAGGCATGCTACAAACTGAAAGGTATGGATAGGAGAGTGGCTGAGTGTAGCTTTGTTTGGACTGTAGCTGG
>NW_015222014.1:0-1011 GCF_001447785.1 Gekko japonicus | reverse complement strand
CCACTAAAGTGTTAGGGACAGGGTACCATTGTGCCTTCATTAGCACCACCATGCTCCTGGATTCCTGTACTGCAAGGGCAGAATATATCCCAGAAGTGAATTCAGCCTACTTGGAGCTAACAGAACTGTAAGCAAGCCAAATCACTTTTCCAGTGGAAAACATGGTATATAAGCTGAATTCAGCTTCTGCCATTGCAGATGTTGGCTGAATGAATAATAACAGGAACATGTATTGTTGTTACAAGGAGTTTGGGATAATGCAAATAAAATGGTGCACAATTTTTTTTTTTAAAAAAAACCCCAGTTTATGGATGACTGAATAGCTTCTCAAGTGGATATAGGCTTTAGCGATAGAAAACTAAGTGCTGACCCAGAAAATCCAAGCATATTCTCAGGCCCGAGGGACCAAGATGGATACCTGAGCAAACTAGCCAGGTGGAAACAGGAGCTCTTGCAAAGTGGGGGGAAAATAGGTATGAGGACAAGCGATTGAAATGTTTTGATAGATCAAAAGGAACTTCTCTGACATGGATACGTGAAGGGTTCTTAAAGAAAAGGAAAGCTTGGTTGAAATCCAAAGAAAACCAGCAGCAAGTCAAAAATATCAAACAATGTTTGCAATGTCCACTAGGAACGTTTGTTGTTATTTGGGTTAAGTAAGATCAGCATGAAGCTGACTGTAATTGTTTTCAGCACTAGCTGAAGTAAACTGTCAATTATACAATTTTCTGGAATGCAAAAGAGCTTGCAAATAGCCCTGTGCCCACATCACACAGACTGAACACATGTATGCAGTAGTGGGATCAGGCCTGCTGGCCCTGCCCTCCCCTATCTATGCATATTCACCATACATTGGTTTCATGAACAGAAACAATCTGAAAAATGTTCATTCATGAGAGCTTCATGACACGGGGTCGACCATCAACGACTGATTCACCGCCTCACCGATCCCGGGATTCAGGGGTTTGCCTTGCAATGTCTTTCCCTGTTCCTTCAGGGTCGGGGACAAAG
>NW_015222013.1:0-1011 GCF_001447785.1 Gekko japonicus | reverse complement strand
AAATCTGAGCTGTTTGGGACTGCCTCACTTATCTGAGCAAAGCCTTCTGACGGTAGCCCCACAGTGTCTGCTGTTCACAGTTTAAACAACAGGAAGAGGTGTCCTCTTTTTATACAGAATTATAAATCCTGAAAGTATCACCTTCCTTCTTCATCTACATATGAAACTCAGACCCAAACTATACATTACAATTTGTAACATTAAGGGTTGGGGTTTTCCCAGCCTAACTTTCGTGTTGACAGTTGGACTTCAGGAGTGAGGGAACTTGTTTTTCAAGCACCCTAGGCCATGACTCAGATGATCAGTACCCTAGTGCAGCGGGGGGGGGGGAATTAAGCCTCCCTGGTACCATTTTCTCAACCAAGGAGCATTATGTGGCTCACACATGCACCAACAGACTTACCTGTTGCAGGCTCTCAATTGAGGAGTAAACCTGCCCCGCCACCATCATTCTTCACTGCACTCTGGTGAATTCAGCATTTTTCTTTCAGTCAGGTTTATTTTCACAATTGGAGGTGGGCTGGAAGAGAAATTCTTGCAGCAAAAGAACGTGATAAAAGAGGGGGAGGTGGCAGGGCTTATTTCTCCTCATTCACCTCCTCTGTTTTTGTTAATCAGTAGACCTCCTCCTACTTTTGAAGAGATGTGAATTGGTGTGTAAACATACATGGACCCCATGTCACATCTAGTTTGGCCCACACACAATGACCAGGGAGTTTGGGTTTTCATGTGAGAAGCCTGAGGTTCCAGTTCCTGGTATCAGTTCACCAATCCCCTGGCACACAGTTGCTGCCACAGCATGTTTTCCTTCCCTCCCAAATGTAGCGTCGTGGTTAATGCTGGGATAGGACTGAGGGAGCCTGGATTCAGATCCTTACTCTGTCATGAAGTTCACTGGATAATCTTGGAGTTGGACTAGTCATTCTCTTCCAGTCTTGACTACCACGCAAGGTTGTTGTGAAGATAAAGTAGCAAGCATGGATTCCTATTAAACATGGGAATAGAAAACAA
>NW_015222012.1:0-1011 GCF_001447785.1 Gekko japonicus | reverse complement strand
CGATTATTATTTTTCTCTCAATAAATAATATAATATAAATACCATAATATAAATTAACAATGTATTTGAAAACCCAACAAAAATTCATGCAATAACAACGTAAATATCGTCACAAAATTCTCAAGTCAGAACTGAGCTCTCTGGTCCACTGGTAATTAAAAAATTTTTTTTGCCATGTTGAGCCAATCTGTATTCACTATAGTCCCAGACGTTTGTGATTAACCATCTGATGTTTCCAAAGGCATCAACCCTGTTGGGCTCTGTGACTGGCTTAACAAGGCCATTACTCTGATGTTCCCTCAGCAGAATAACAGACAACGCATGAGCCAGCTACTCTGTCTGTGTTTCGCCCAAGGTTCTTCAAAATCAGGAAAGTTGACAGAACTCGCTGTAACAATTTGGAGACACCTTTGAGATTGGTGAGGTGTTTAGCACACCTGGAAAGAAAACTTAGAAATAACTGGATAAGCAAGGGCTTCTTTATTCCATAAACAATTCTTGATTTTGAAGAAACTTGGACGAAACGCTGAAACTCTACCCAGATAACATAACAACATAACAACGAGATTAAACTCCAATTAAGTGCAAGTGAGGGGCATGCAGGGCCACAACAACAAACCAGACTGACATCTGCAGCTTGTTGTGAGGTCTGAATGCAGCACCAGAGAATTTCCCATGCTAACAATTGTTAATGGTACTTCCAAAGTACCTTCAGGGAATATGCCCAGCAGCATTAAAAGCAGCAAGAGGGAGACAAAGTGTTCTCAAGTAACAACAGAGGATGTTCTTGGGGATACACCATCCAAGCAGCTTCCCAGTGCCCAGGGTATACTCCTTTTTCATGTGATACTCACAAATACTGAAGAGTCATTTGAAGCATGGCATGTTGTGTGTAAAAGTGGCTGCAGGTGAAAAGGCAAGCTCATAATCACAGCAAGTGTCCAACCAGACAAGATACCAGATGATTTGTGATCACTTCTCTAGGACAATTTAAGCAAGAGGGCTGATTTT
>NW_015222011.1:0-1011 GCF_001447785.1 Gekko japonicus | reverse complement strand
CCCCACTGTGCTCAATGCTGAGTAAAGTCACACAAGATTGTAAAATTAGAAAAAGAACTAAAAAACAGAGATGCCCAAGATAATTCCACAAACAGCTCCAGTGAAACAGAAAAGCATCTTTTGCTGGAATTCTTATAATGTTAGATTGATACTTTAAGCTTGTTGAGGATTGGAGGGGAAATGTTTTGATAGTCCTCTGTAATCATTTTTTAATTTTCTGTACTTCTGTTCAGACCCACTTCCACCACTCAAAGTACTGGAAAACCAAGGGTAGGAGGTGGATCCTAAATCTAACTTTTTCACATCCTATTCCAGTTGGCTGTAGTGAGCTGCTGGGTAACGTCTGGGGAAAAAAGGAATGGAAGCTGACATTAACCAGTGACTGATTGCAACTTGGCAGCAAGAAGCCGCAAAGAGGATTTCTTGTATAGCAGAGAGCTGGTTTATGGGCAACTGATTCAAGTCAGGCATTTCAGGACCTGGGAGAGCTCCAAGAGGATGGCAGGAGTTGCTCAACAAAGTCCCAAGCCCAATTGAATCCTTACATCTCCAATAATGGTCTGTTGACTGTCCTAGCCCCACTTCCTTCAAAGAATGGAAAGGGCTGGTTTTGTAACTTGGAGCTATTGGGTTTAAATGGTACCGTTTGATTCACCAACAGGGACACAGGCAAGAGAAAAACCTTCTAGATGATGGGCTGACTCCTCACATGATGAATCTGAGCTGCAAGTCTCAGGTTCAGAGTCTGGCAACACAGTTCTCTCCTACTCCCCAGAGAGTTCTGTCTAGAGAGTTGGCCCTTAGACTATATTTTCAGTGTTTTCATGGGGCAGATAGTCCAGTCTCAAGGATATTGTAACAAAGGTCAGCATTGGATGTGGTATGTCTCAACAGTCACTGGTTAATATGGCCTCTTCTCCCCTCTGTTCCTTGATAACCCATCCACTGGTTGCGCTTATTGGGTGGTCTATATCACCTATTGAGAAAGGGCCATGGCTCAGTGGTAGAACA
>NW_015222010.1:0-1011 GCF_001447785.1 Gekko japonicus | reverse complement strand
ATATAGACTTGTTTAGCTTCAGCAAAGTTGCTATATCATGTGTCTTCATACAATACTCTGGGAACTGTAGCCTAGTAGGCCATACTGTATTCCATATTCTAAGGCACAACAGTTCCTTTGGGAAACAGGTTAGAGCTATTCCTTATTATGCTGTTTACTTCACTTTTAAAATGCCCAAGTATTTCACCTTATTACAGGTTCATCCTACCTTGCCAATTCATCAGTGGTCAGGGAGCAGCCTGTACCCACTCCAAATGGATTGATTACACTTTGGACCCTACAATGTAATGGCACATACCTATGCCATGAAAAACTAGGCCTGCTTGCCTCTCATTTTTATACCGTTCCTCTTCCTTCCTATACCTGGAATATAAATGTATCTGTCAATGAATGTATACATCATTCACCTGTTTAGCTGAACTCTAACGGTTATGCTAGATTACTGTTAACCTTTAAAGTGACACTGGATTCCTGTTTAATTTAGCCGCAACAGACTAAAATGCCTACCCTTCTGAAATTGTAACACACCTCAGTCCTAGGAAACTGGGCTATCTCTGTAATGTTGCTCTCATTCTTTTGCTCTTTGTAGCTTCTGTACATGCATTTCTGCTAACTAAATGCAATACTTCTTTGTATCTGACAAAAAAGAAATCTTGCTCAAGAATCTTATGCCCCAATAAATGCTCTTTAAGGGACCACAAGACTCTTTAATGATTTAGTTACATGACAATCCACTTTAGTTGCTGCATTATTCTTAATCAGTAAGCCCTACCATGCAGGAAAAAATTGTGAAGTTCTTTAACACGTGTGACAATTGCATAGATGTGAAATTCACAAACCTGGGTATGGCAAATGTGATTTGCTGTGTGTAAATAAAGCTGGCACATGCTGTGAAGACACGGTAAATACGACTTCCTAGTGTGCTCATGTGGCATGAAATACACACAAGTAAGTGCTTATAGCTGCCAGTTCATTTTCTACATACTTTTTTTTTTTGGCCCCCCGAAGGGG
>NW_015222009.1:0-1011 GCF_001447785.1 Gekko japonicus | reverse complement strand
TTAGGACATGTTCCATGAAATAGGACACAGGGCTTAAATCCTAAACATGTCCTAGTTTAGGACTTAAGCCCTGTGTTCTGTTTCAGTGGGAATAAAATTAAGAACATGCTCACGGAAATCTATGGGCTTTAACGCTGATTCGCTTGGGCTGGATTTTGCCCTCGGGGTTTTTGCCTGAATCTACAGGTCGCATTGGCGACATTCAGCGGTATGGGAGGAGTGATTCCCTTTGGCTAAGTCAGGAACCTTATATTGGAGGAAGGAGGCAAAGGCCTTTTCCAGCAGGGAACTCCTCACAATGGAAGGGAATCACTGGATTGAACCCAGCGCTATAGAAAGTGCTGCAATCTTATCCTCAGACTCTGCCATAAGGGGCATTCTTCAGTGTGGTTTCCTAAGAGTAACATGAGCTGTAATATCCCCAGCTTTTTAGGATACATCGTGTGGGTTTTTAAGATGATGTGGCAGATGTTCCAAGAAAACAGTTTCTAGCTGTGATGCCTGTACTTCAAAACAGCACAATGATGAATTGTCGACATTCTTCTTCATATCTGGTATGTTTGGGTAACAGTGTGGTATCAGAACAGCACTGGCCCTGCGGCTTTCTGTGTTTTATTTTGGAGTAAGTAAATTTCAGGCTGGAAAGCTAGCTACTAAAAATAACGTTCTTTGCGGCACAACTGACTTCTCTCATTACTTTAACAAAGGGTGCTGGACTTCTTCTTTGTGTCACAAACACCAGTTTTATTTTCAGTTGTGTGTTTATGCAGTATGTATACAGAGGCGGTGGAATTCCTGCTTACATTTCAGTGCAATTTTCTTCCTCTTACATCTCAAATGAAAAGGTCACTGAGCTTATTTCCAAGCTTTAGGGTTCCTTTGAGGAGATAATTTGGTTCGAGTTTAATGTCCGACCTGGGGTCTCCTGCCATGAAAATGAGGTAAGAATGGACCCAAGGCCAGCTTGGGTGATCCACTCTTGTTCACAACAAGAGCTACTCATTTTCCGTG
>NW_015222008.1:0-1012 GCF_001447785.1 Gekko japonicus | reverse complement strand
GCACAGCCAATCAAATCTCCAACAGACAGATAATCAGAAGCCCTACCTGCCCACTTTCTAGAAGAACACTTGGTGGGCACCAGAAAAGCTGTTGGAAGGTGTCATGGTGCCTGGGCACCATGTGTGGAACCCCGGTTTAAAGCAATAGACCCATTCAACCCAAGTCAGATTATTCTTAATATTTGAAGACCCTACTTGGTGGAAAGATGGCATTTGATGTTTTAAACAAATACTTGTAAAGACTGCATCCCTTCTGACATAATTACTACCTCCAGCCCCTTCAGTATGACGACACGTAACGTCCACAGCCTCAGTCCATTCTGTTCCCTGTTCAAAGACCTGTTCAACTCAGGCTGCTGACCATGAAGTTAACCTGAAGTTAAGCCTCTCAAGATTCCATGTGATTCCATTAAGAATCTTACTGCACATTAAGATATGCAACAAAACATTCCTGGAAGCTGCCTTGATGCAGTGCTGAAAATGTCATCTTTTCCTTGCACCTTACCTTGTAAAGCTCTTCATCAAACTGACTTAGCTGAGCCACTTCCTGCATCACTTCCTTTCTCATGAAGAAGGGGGTATAAACAGGGGTGTATCCTTTACTGAGCAACGTCTGCAGAGCATACTGAATGAGAGCCTGCTCTAGGAAAACGAGGGGACCCTGAAGGACAAAGAGAGGGGAAGTGGACCAGTCAACGTTCTATTTCACAAAGACCCCAGCAGGGGCTACCTGAGAACACATATCTTGAGTTGGCAGGCACAGATCTAACAATATGCTACAACTCTGGTCCTCTATTCACATAAATTTACTTTTTGAATAAGTCTTTAATATACTACATACTAAGCTATTACATTCTTACCTTAAGAAAGTATCCTCTGCTACCAGCTACGATGGCTCCCTTTTCTCCCTCATAGCCATCCACCATGACAACCAGGTCCACATGGGAGTACTTCTTCCTCACTGTACAGTCTCCCCACATCCTCTCCACTTTGTTATCTGCATCCTACCAAT
>NW_015222007.1:0-1011 GCF_001447785.1 Gekko japonicus | reverse complement strand
TTTTGTCCATGCAAGTCCCATGATTCCCACCACAGCCAGTTTGGGTAAGCAAAGGGGACCACTCCTCCCTTTCTACCAGAAAAAAAAAAGTGTGGTTGGATCCACATCAATGATGACCCATTTGTGAGCTTTTCTGATAGCCACTCCAGTGTTGTGGAACAGTCTTCCAAAGGACATTTGTAGATCTACCTCCCTTCTGCAGTTCAGGACAGAATCCAAGACTGAACATTTTAAGAAGGGCTTTTGGCCCATACAATGAGTGGCTTTGAACTTGCAGTTTTGCTCTATTTTCAGTATATTACTGCTGGGTATTCTCGGATATTTTTCTGGTGTATTGGTTTTATTGATTTTACCAGCCTCAGATACCAGGGAGGGAGGGTCTATATCTTAAATAAAATTGTATCACATATTATGAAATTGGACCAAGCAATAGTTTTGGATTATTCTGAGAACAGAATATATTCAGATAAGGAAAAGAGTACACGAAGGAGAATGCACCACAGTCTCTGTGAAATGGTGTAAAACACATTCTCCTAATAACCTTAAATTTTGACACAAATGAATGGCTTAAAATAATGTAGCATAAACAAAGCCAATAAGTTTCCACTACTGAATCCTCCATACACTTGTTTGCAACTACGTTCCATTCATCTCCTACTGACTCAATTACACCAGCGTGTCGTGAATTGCAGTCTTAATAAACAGTGGTGGGGAACACATATGTGAAAATGTCATTCTTTAAAAACAGGCAACCGAGGAATCTATTTTTGGAGCAAGCAGATGGTGGTGGAATTTATTTTAAATATTTGAGAATATATTTAGCAGATGATATTTCATCCTTCCAAGATGGCAAGCTATCGCCAAAATTATGTCTATGTACAAATCATTTGGTATTCAACATTCTCAAAGTCAAATTGTGGAGCCAGTTAATGTCACAGAGTATGTGTGATGAAAACTGCTATCTTTGGATCAATCAAACAAAAACTAATTTATGATCTGTTAAGATTTTGG
>NW_015222006.1:0-1012 GCF_001447785.1 Gekko japonicus | reverse complement strand
CCAACCAGCATATATTATCTTGACTTGAGCATGAAATTATGTAGAAAATATTTCAGCAGCTCAAATATTGAGCAAGCGATAATGATGTTGTCATTTTGGCAAAGTGTGTAAATATAATGCAGACGGATGCTGGGTTATCTCGCCCGTTTTTCCCAGAGATGATGAGAAAGATCAGAGCGGCCTCTTTTATCTCCACTACGCAGCTCTGCTACTGGCAGGGGGGCTAGAGTGCTAAAAGGGCTGGAGCTGTAGAGAGGCCAGAGGGCAGATTCCCCGGCCCCAGACAGTCAGTGATGCCTTTCCCACAACCACAGGAAAGGTGCAGCATTGTCACAAAGCTCCTGTAGAAGGTACTGTGGTGCAAACCAAAATACAAGGGAATAAAAGGTTTAATAGTAGCATGAGACCTCACTTTGCCTCTGTGCTTTGGGTATAACCTGTATTGTACATGTGCGGTGGTTGGTGTTGTGCCTCCCTGTAGGCCTGTGAAGGCATTGGGTGGAGATCCGATGGACCCAGCTTGGCCTTGGATCCAGTGGGGGTAGGTCTCTTTAACTCCATTCTCATTCTATGAAAACAGGACCCACCTTGATAGTAATCTACTAAGAGGAAGAATAAGGACTATTCTGTCTCTCTCCTTTGTTGGTAATCACCTTTAATTGTGTTGAGTGGACAGTGAGCAGACTCAGAGCAAAGGAAGAGAAATTTGAACCTTCCTTTCAACATGGACTGAAGTGGTCCACATATTCAAAACATGTATTTGAATACTCCATCCAGTCAAGCAAACATACAAACAGCCCTGCATGCAAATGAACTAATAGTTCATGGAGATGGCTATGTATAGCCATCACATGCTTGCTTTCCACAAGCAGGGGTTGGGGTTTGTTTGTTTTTTTGGTCATGGGGAGGAATGCTAGGCTAGAATTCTACATTCTCTCACCCTCACTTTCATAGTGAACTGGTACAGTCCCACGAGAGCTGTACCACCTGCCTGTTCACTAAGTAAAGATTT
>NW_015222005.1:0-1012 GCF_001447785.1 Gekko japonicus | reverse complement strand
TACATGGATCCAAGTAAATAAATGTGATACAACTTACTGCAGCCATTTTATCCACTCTAATTTCCAGTGAGAATTTAATTTTCTGGATTGTTAAAAAGTTTCTCAATATGCCAAGAATGGATACGTTCCTGACTTTCAACCTTTCTGGCATAATGGACAATGGAGCGTGGTGAAGGTCTCCTATTTCACATCTGCTGAAAACACGTCTGTAAAACTTTTGGCCTCAGATCTGCACAAAGTCCTCAAGGCCTTTTATCTTTAGCTGGAAACCTCAAAGAGGTAAAACGCCTCTCTCAAGTATAGCTGTGACTAGGCAGACAAATAATTGCCCCTTTAGCATGTGTAGGTTTTGAAATATTATGGCCACGGGGGCCACTGAGATGTCCTCATCGCTGCCAAGTCAAGCTGCATTTCAGCGTCCACAGTTTCAAATAAAAGCCAGACCTAGTTTGCAGCTGCATTTTAAATGTAGCAAATCAGACAAAACAGGTCTTACCGCTCTGGTCAGCAAAGTCTGAAGCCTTCTTCTAAGCCGAAGGTGCCTTTCTCTGACTCTTCAGGTAGTCAAAATTAAGCAACTAGGGCCACGTAGAAGAAAAATACCCCGAATTCATCTGAGAAAGAGGAATAATACTGACCTATTTGTCGTTTGCAGAATTAATGAGATAATGCTATGTAGTTCACAAGAAAATGCAGGGCAGAGAGTGAGACTGTAGGCTGGGGAGGTTGATTGCCATATGAAAAAGACAAATGAGATAAGATAGTCAACGGATTGGTGGAACAGAAGACCATGCTAGCAATTTAAGGGCCGTTCTATACAATATAAAAATCTAGTGGCACCTTCAAGCCTAACTACATTTATTTCAGGGTGAACTTTTGAGGTCCGCAGCCCACTTCTTCAGATAGATATGTGATGGAAAATCAGACTGGGAAATTTTATGGGGCGGGTTGGAGGCGTCAAGAGGAGTATCACTGAGTCATTGAAGTGTAAATCTCAATGTAAGGGGAAAAG
>NW_015222004.1:0-1012 GCF_001447785.1 Gekko japonicus | reverse complement strand
CGAGTCCGACTCTTCGCGACCCCATACACTCATACCCTACCTAAAAATATTTTTATTATTCTGCCAATGTGGTGCGACCGACAGGCAGCTGGACTTAGCTTGGGGACAGCCAGCTATTTAAGAGAAACCTGGAGGGGAAGATTTTCAGAGCGGGTTGGGATCGCCACATAATTTCTCCTCTCTCACAGTTCTTCATGGGGGGCCCCCACCTTGTACCACCAAACACCAAAATTCCAGGGTCAGAGAACAGAGGAGGAAGGCAGTTTCAGTCATATTCTTCATGAATGCCTTCCAGAGGCACTTGACTGAGTGGTTACTTAAATCCTAGCTTTTGCCTCTAATCACATTCTGAGGGGGACAAATGTTAAATGTGTTAAAACGGAATGGTGAAAAGGTAGTGAAAAAAACCCTCTCTTTTATACACCTAAGCCCCCCATGACAACTTTTAAAAATGAAATAGCCTTTTTGACTGTATAATATAAGAACATAAACAAAAATCTTCAGCCAAAATCATCCTTTTTCAGGAGGAGGACTGAACAGCGGCACTTTGGGGGATAACCAAACAGCCTTCATGTTTCATTGAGAGATAGTGGCTATGATCCAGAGCACAGATCTACATTATGGCATTCTCACAGAGGAAAAAACACACCAAAAATAGCTAGCTGTGGTCCTCGGTGAGGCTGTAGGGCCAGTGTATGGGGCTTGAAGGACCGGCGCCTGTAACAACCTTGGGGGTGGCTAAGCATCCATCGGAGTCACAAAAATACTCCAGGCAGCTGAGTGGCAACCAAAACCTCTTTATTGCTGCAAACTGGCACAAAGTAGGAGGAAAGTTAAACCTTGCTCCCCTGCAATGTCCACTTCCCACCATTCTCATCTCATCCCTGACACACGCCATTGCTCTCACTTCTCCTCCACCAGCTCTACCCAGCTTAAGGTGGCCAACCTACAGGTGAACCTGGAGATCGCCCACCATTACAACGGATCTTCAGACAACAGAGATCAGTTCCCC
>NW_015222003.1:0-1012 GCF_001447785.1 Gekko japonicus | reverse complement strand
CTGTCCTCCCAAGTTCTCAGTGATATGTGGGGAACTCAGAAAAGGAGAATACTGTTTTACATTGTGTTGGCATTGGGTAAGTTGGTTGCCAGGAAGAGATTTATTGTCATTCGCCTGACAATAAGAGGTGGAACCCTGATATTGTTAGTCTTTGACATGGTATTGCTAGTCTTTGAGATGATATAGAACTCTCTTTGTTTTCTGTAACCATTTTCTGGAATTCTTTAGGTCAGTAGATTCCTGATCTTTAGAGACCTCATCTTGTCTAAGCCTTCTTTTCCCAGCCACAGTGAAAATGCTTGGAGGAGAACTAGTCAGTGATTATTGCCAGGTGATTGAGGGAAATTTTGAACGGATGCTAGTCATTGATGGTGGAAGGAGAAAAAGAGTGATTGAGGGGAGCAGGGGAAGGGCCATGAAGTCCACTGAACAGAAAAGGACCAGCTAAACCTGGAGGAAACAGAAGCAGTAAGGGGAGCTAGGCACTTTGGTGGGATCTGGGGCAGAGTGGTTGCACATTTCCTAATCTCTTTAAAATTACAGTGTTCCAAATGACCTGGAATTAACAAACAGTATTTGTTTGGGTTTTTTTTAAAAAAGTGACTTAGAAGACCATATGACACGTGTGTTTCTTTTATCCCAGAGAAATGCATGCCTCCTGATCCACCTTTCCAACCCCAAGTCATCGTGGTTTCTGATTCAGAAGTTGCCCTGTCATGGAAACCGGGGCCCAGCGAAGGAGGTTCCCCAATTCAGTACTACACGGTGGAGTTTATCAGGTGATTGTTTCCAGATTGGAACTGAATTTGTGGACAATCTCCATTCACGTCTGTTTCGGATTGATACCTTGGTCTGAGTGACGTTTCTCATTCATTCATTTATTTGTTCAAACAGTCTGGGTCAGCATGTTTGGGTCAGCATACCTTGTGCTTTCTTGCAAGCTCTAAGATAGATTGAAAGATCTGCCTTCTAGGTAGCAAGGATGCTCTGTTCAGAAGTTACAGTGAATGCA
>NW_015222002.1:0-1012 GCF_001447785.1 Gekko japonicus | reverse complement strand
AACAACAAATTTTGCTTTTTCAACCTCGTATTTTCGCCATAGTAATTTAAAAGCACATGCTCAGCGGCTTCTAACATTGGCCCGCTGGAGTACGTTGTACGGAACTCCTGCCTCCCCTGGCGAATGTAACTACTATAAAGCCCACTAACGTCAGAACTTGGTTTTCCGCCTCACTTCTTTTACTGATTAAAAAGTCAGGCAGATAAGATGGCATTTTTAATGTTACATCGTATTAAGGCACTGTGATCATTATCTGTGACTGAAACTTAGCTTTTGTCTGAAAATGATACTGCAAAAGTGGTTCTCAAAAAACGTTCCATGAAACCCTTGAGGTCCCCAGAAGCTGGTCAGAGATGTCTCAGTGAGAAGATCAATAATGGTGAAGGTTTCCCTAAAAGATGTCTGGTTCACCAAAGCCAACTGTCCCCTGACATGCAAATCTGTAGCAGGTATATTCCAGGTTTCTCAGTCGGTCCATGTGGACTGACTGTAATAACCAGTAAGCCCCCCCTATGAACCAAGGGTAGACCAGAGAATGATTTGGCAATCCATGTTGGCAGCCAAGTTAATATGAAAAGGTTTCCCTGAAGACAATCTGAATGCTGCCGCAGTCAAATATTTCAAGACAACTGCAATATCCGGACACGGATTAGTGTTTACTTACACCCTCCTTAGCTGCCGAAGCAATCTTGCTTGCCCCGGAGGTAAAACTGCTCCATCCCTGAAAGAAAAGGTAATGATTAACTTCGCAGTAATAAATAAAGCGAACAACTTTCATAAACAAAGCAGACACCTGCTTCTTTCAGTGCGAAAGCGAAGGGAAACCTAGTCCCTAAACTTTGATATAATGTTGTGGGTTTCGAAAGCTCACAGTTGAAATCTGCAAACAGCAAAGAACAGCTGCGGCACAGTGTTAGTACTTGGCACACAGATGGTCCCAGGCTTAATTCTCAGCCATCTTCAGGTCAAAGAATCGGGTAGAAAGTAGGGATGGGCACAGACCAGAAAATTT
>NW_015222001.1:0-1012 GCF_001447785.1 Gekko japonicus | reverse complement strand
GGTATCTTACATAGAAGATCTTTCTATGGATTAATGCAATGCCTTTGCTGAACCAGTCATCAAAAATGGAATGAAATTTATGTTCCTGAAGTGTGGGATCTTCAGGCTTCAACCTTTAGACTGCCCTTTTAAATGTATTATGAATATTATCAGTAATGTATCAAGGTGTCTTTTTTCAGGATGGTATAAACTTCTTCTGCACTACTTATTGCCATAAAGCATATTTCCCAGTTTTTATTTATATGCACATTAGCTGAATAGGATGGGATCTGTAACTGGCATGAGGAACTGGAATAATTTATACATATCAATAAAGTTCTCTACCAGTTGCAGGGTGATCTAAAGGGAATAGTAGCTCCATTTAAACCATTAGCAGCTGGATAAATTGAAAATAACTCTCTATTTAGAGGGCAAGACATAAGACAGTTGGCAGCAGGGGTCCCAGTGCAGCAAGGTTATGCAAAAGGGACTTTTAAAATATCATTTTCTATACCTACAGGAAGAAGGCATAAAATTTAACTTTATTCTTCTGATTTTATTAACCACAGTCTGAAGACGCAGGGAAAAGCTCATTGCTAAATCTTCTCCAAGCACAACATGGGACCGTTCACATGATGTACAGTATCCACTAATGTGCATAGTAATGTGTACCTCACTCTGTAATCCCAAACAGCTTCCACTAATGATTAGCTGCAGCATCAACCGTTCACTCAATCCAGTTAGAGTTTCCTTGGAACAGATGCCTTTTTTCAGCTGTGCTCTTTGTACCGAAGGCCAGCTTCACACAGATCTTTTAATTTAAATTGAAGTAGTTTCCAGCAGAGGGTTTTTCAGGGGGAAATGAGGTAAATTGTGGTCTATTGATGAACCACTGGACAGTTGTTTTGTGAAGCACTAGGCTGGATGCTTGCATTCTTTCCAAGATATTCCTGAAAACCAATAGGTGGGCCAGAAATATTTTTTGGGGGGAGGGGGATTCATCATGCACACTTGAAATCAGACACCACAATCA
>NW_015222000.1:0-1012 GCF_001447785.1 Gekko japonicus | reverse complement strand
TTTTTGTTTAAGGAGAATGGTTTCTGTTTCCATGAGACTTGAGAGTCAGTGAAGATGGGAGACAGGGGGAACGCAAGGTGGACAATCTGGCTGGATCTGGCATTTGTGGTGAGCCGGTGGTCCCCTGAGTCTTCATCACACAAAGTGGAGAAGATCTGTAACAGGCTTAGGTCATTGGCTGACCCTCTCATTGTTAAACCACACCACACCATGCTAATACCACCAATTGATCACACAAGCATCCTGAGTCTTTATTTTGGAAAGATATACCCTAACAGCAAAATGCTGGACAGCCTAGGTGACTATAAGGTCCATTGCACTGTACCTCCTTTCCTCTCAAATTGTTTAAAGAAGCCATCACGTTATTAACCTACTTTTGCAAGATTGTTGGGCCATCAGATTATTTGAAATAACACAGAATAAATAACGACAACCTACTTTTGCTGCATCGTGCCTCCTGTTTCTTTCATACAGTACATTTTGACCTGACTGAGGACAGATTAGAAAACATTGCATGCCAGTATGAATGCAAGGGAGTGACTGCTGGGGGCCAAGTAACAATACAGGTGAACAGGGAAGATTAGTTGCATGGTTAATGTGACTTTCTATAACTTGTTCAAGGGGAATGAACAAAGGAGAAAATAACAAGGTGGGCTATCAAAAAGCCTCATGCTGAATTATAACAGCTCAGTGTCGGATAGCACAAGCTGTAAAATCGGGGGGGGAGGGGTGTTAAATAAAATACTTGACCCAGAGCGGGATTTTGACCAGAATGTAAAAATACCGGTTATACAAGCTGCAATTAGGGCTAGGCTGCCATAGAAATATTGCAGGGCTCCGCTATTACTCCCTGCTTGTTGAAGAAAGCCAGAAAATGTAATCATTCCCTGAAGGAACAAAAGAGCCATTACATTTTGGGCAGATCCTCCATCTTTTAATGCTCCCTGAGAAATGAGGACTAAGTGAAAAGCCTTTTGCAAATCATGAGCTGAGCTATGCAGTCATGGTTTTT
>NW_015221999.1:0-1012 GCF_001447785.1 Gekko japonicus | reverse complement strand
GGGTGAAAACTGTACATTATGCAAGAGATGGATTATCCTCTTTTGGGGTTGTTTTTTGTTACTGAAATATAGCAACTGGGAATTGTGAGTTTGATTGCAGCAGTACTGGGGACAAAGAGATTAACCTTTTTTCTGTGAATAATTTTATGACCTCCTCCCCAGCTCATTTTCCAGGGAGGGGAACAAATATAAGGTATCTTTGTTTTCTTTTGCCTATGTTTATTATTTCATTCATAAGTACTTCTCCCCTTTCACTGCTGCTGTAATTACATATGCAGCTCCCCAAAGCTTTATGTCAGTAATAAAAGCCAGGAGCCAAATCATGAAAGCTCCCTTAGAAAGTGTGTTTTAACTGTTTAGGCCAATTCAGGTAGCACAAAACCAAGATTCATCACGTGGTGGCGTATAGTGAATCTCACCTTGCTCTTGCCATCTAATAGAAATGTCAAGACAGGGGAGAAGGCACAAGTTCTGCATCAGCAAAAGCACAGTAACATCAGATTCATTACATGCCAGGTTATACCACTTGAAAGAATTCCTTAGATTATAATGCACTTCTGTTGTAAAATGGAATGGAAACCCTTTCATCCATAGGAATAAGTATTTGAATTTATTCTACTTTATTAATGAACAAGTAGAAGAGACGGTAGTGTCACTAGGGATGGTGATCTTCTGTATGTAGCCTGTACTCTTTGAAGAAGGGCCTCAGCTCAGGATCAGTCCTGTCCACTAGTTTCAAGTTGTATCAGATACCTGAAACTGGAGGCCATATCACAGACTACATTTACAGGCATATGCCCAAGTTATGTGAACACCTAAATTTTTAGAAATGGATGCTGGTTTGTTCGTTTGTTTGTTTTCATCTGATAGGGTAAATGCTTGGGACTCAGTTACCCAGACTAAGACCTAGTTTCAGCTTTCTTCAGGGCATTCTATAGGATGCATTATGCTTTGCTGCACTTATTAAGTATTTACTGTCTATGTCAATGTACCTGAAGAAGTGTGCATCTAC
>NW_015221998.1:0-1012 GCF_001447785.1 Gekko japonicus | reverse complement strand
GTTTAAAAAAATGCTTCCCCACTGCCACAGCCCTTCAAATTTTCATCCTCCTCCCCATGGCTCCTTATTAATGTTAATGAAGATGGTGGAAGTTCCAGAGACACTTGACATGTAGTTTGGCCCTGAGTGTCTTGAGTTTTTTCTTCTTTTTTGAAGATCATGGGCTTTGTCAATTCCTTTGCTTTCCCACAGCCCTTGAAGTGAAAAGTGTTGATCTAAACTGTCTTCAGAATGGCCACAACCATCACACACAGTATTTTGGTGCGAATAAACTCATTGTGAGAAGAGGCCAGGCCTTTGGATTGTATTTGCACTTCCAAAACCGGGACTGGGATGATGACAAGGACAAGATCACATTTACAGTGGAGACAGGTAGTTCCCATATGTGGTGTTAACATGTTCTGTGGAGTCAACAGAGGTATTTCTTTTATTATTAATGGGACCAGGGCCTTTAACATTCTTTGCATGAATCCCTTAGTATGTATCATTGTGCCAGTTTGGATTTTATTTTCTGAGCAGTCATCAGTTCCTGTCAGTGATCTATATGTGTGATTATTGTAGCATCAGAAGAAGGCACTCATGGAAGGCTATGCAGCTATTTTAACAGCACACACTGGAATCTCTTTTTGTGGTTTTCCATGATTTCCTCCTCCAACACAAGACTGTTCATAAAGCTAGATTCTGGGCTTGTTTACTCAGAAATAATCAGCTTTGCTACCAAGTACTGCAGCCTAAAACTATCACTCTTTGTTGTTAATTACACATAAATCAATGTTCTTTATTTTAAAAAAATAGCAGTCACCTCTGTCATCTAGGGTTGCCACCTATGGCTTAGGAAAATTGGGGTGGTGCTTGGGGAAGGTGGCATTTGTGAGGAGGAGAGAGCTTAGCAGGGATGTGATGCCACAAAATTTACCCTCCGAAGCTGTCATTGGGAAATTGATCTTTGTAATTTGGGAGTCAATTGTAACCCCAGCAGAACTTTCAGACGAGGGGGTGTATTTTTGGCTAT
>NW_015221997.1:0-1012 GCF_001447785.1 Gekko japonicus | reverse complement strand
GCGAGTATCGCGGGTCCCACCTCTTGTTTTACCCTATTTTACACAGGCCTCTGTCCTCTCCATTTGTTCTTTCCTGCATATTTATCCCACTGCCCCCCCTTTTAAATCCATCCTACCAAATTAGAGACTCACTTTACCAGCCCTAAATCTAGCAGCACACGGTTATTTGCTTGGTGTCAAGTTCTTCTCTCAGCCAAAGTAACAGTTAATTTTTCTTCCTGGTCTCTGCCCTTTTTGTCAGTTCCATTGTTGCTGAGGCTTTACACTTCCTGAGTTAGAATGGATCTGAACATTTCATGACATTGCGGCAAGCAAACCACTGACTGAGAAAGGTAAGGGGCTGAATTAGGTGGTTTCTACTCTGCTCATTTGTACATAAAGTAAAAATATTAAACATGAACATTAATGTTTAGTACTCTATAACTAGTGGAGGGGCTTAAGCAATTTTCTGAACAAATGATATGAGCATCTACCTTTCTATGTATCATTTACTTCTCTCTCTCCTGCTCTTCAAATTCTCTGGCAGAGGTCTTTTCCCAGCCTTGCTGCCTGACATTCTTGTTCTCCCTTCCTTTGTCTCTAGTAAACCTCTAATACATTCTTCTCCAGCCTCTGTGCCCTCTCTGAGAGCTGTAGAGGAGCCCTCCTAGGTCCATGTCTGATTGCCTTAAAACAGCTTTCAATAAGCTCTAGAATCACCCACCCCTCTCTCCCTCTCTTGTGGGATATCCAGGGCTTACCCCTCTGGAGACACATCCCACCCAACATTAACTGATCCATGTCTCCCATCTGCTTTGCTACTGTCCTGTATTCCGCAGGCAGGGCCAGTTAGCTTTCCTCTGGACCAGTGCCTTCAGGTCTAGGTAGTGAGGGTTGGGAGTATTGATGGGTGCTGGCAGCCAAGAACTGGGATTGGAAGCAAGGTGCTAGAGCTAGCGCCCAAGAGTGGACTGGCTGATCCAGTAAGGCAGCTTTCCCAAGCCTCAGTCTAAATAGGCTGAGAAGTAATCAG
>NW_015221996.1:0-1012 GCF_001447785.1 Gekko japonicus | reverse complement strand
AAGTCTACGAGTCTTAGTTACTAGTGTTTCGGCTTTTTGCATCCTCCTCTCTTCTATGGCGTATCTTTACTGTGATGGAGAGTTGCCTTTGCCATACTGAATTTGCATGATGGAAACTGGATAGCACCTGGCAAACCAAGCAAAAACAAACTAATCCAAAGTCACAAAACCAGTAGGTCATCTGTGGCTATAATACTGTAAATACTATGTTAGCACCACAGACTATCACTAGTCACTTGCTATTGCATCCTACCTTCTAACACTAATGTTAATGAAGTTACTGTGATATGAAGCTCATACTATGTCCAATTTTTATTTTTAGATTGAGAAATATTATAGCTCTAAAAAGGGTATGCCTATTTGGTGGCTAATCATACAACATTCATCTCATGTTGCTGAAAAATCATTTGATTTGAAAGAGCTAAGCATTGTGCTGATGTCTTCTTGAGTGCATTCAGTCTGATGTGCACCGACTTTCTGGTTTTCTTTTTCTTTTTGGTTTTTTTAGGTGGATTGGGTTTTAAACATCGGAGAACAAGCTCTGGATATATGTGTTGTCTCTTTCAATCAGACTGTTTCCTCTGTATTTGTACTGGGGGAAAGAAACTTCTTTTGCCTTAAGGATAATGGACAAATTCGGTTTATGAAAAAGCTTGATTCCAGTCCAAGTTGCTTTCTTCCCTATTGTTCAGGTTTGTAAACAGAAAATTTAGAATAAAAGCAATGATTTAGTTCAAATAGTTGTGGTTGCTATAATGTGATAATACCCCAAGTTCAATATTACTTGTGTCTAGTGTTGCCTATTGAAGCTGCTTGAGCTCATACCCCAAATTTTGTGTTCATTTATGCTCATTAATTTTGTTTTTAATTACATGATAAGTATGTCATATGAAGGTCTGATACAACATTGTAAAATGTTGTGCACATGCTAGCTGTGACCCAATGCATAATTATGAGTGAAGATGCTGGTTTTCAGACTTAGCGACTGTCAGTCATGCTTGGAGACTATTAT
>NW_015221995.1:0-1012 GCF_001447785.1 Gekko japonicus | reverse complement strand
TGGGCTGATGGTACATCTGACTGTAACATCTGAAATGGTTTAATGAGAACAGCCCAAGTACTGCAGCCTTGAGAATGCTAAATTTTTGTTGGATTCAAACCAGCAGGCTTTGTGGTGACTACACACCAGTCCTTCTTGGATGTGTTTTGAATAGAATATTTCATGTGCAAAGGCCACTAAACAAAGTTGGGGTATCCAAAGGTTTGTCAAGTAAGCAGATGTTTCTACTTTGGGCAGGTGATTAAATGCCAATAGAGCTTTGTGTTTACAACCATTATGCTAGCCTGCAACTTCCTGACCTGCTAACCTTGTTGAAATGTCAGGTACTCAGTCACTGCATAATGCATTGGGCTTTTTCTTTTTCTTTCAATGGCTTCCCTAAAGCGCCAATTGTTACAGTAATTTTTTTTCCATAATTCCTTTTGCAATTAGGGTGAAGGCATTCTTGTTACCTGTACTAATACATACCGTAAAACCTGGTGTGTTTTGCTAGAGACTCGTATATGCGAGAGGCACAAAAGGAGATAATTGTGAATCAATCCTTTTGTAGGCAAGTTGGTAGGTTACCCGTTAGACCCTCCAGGGGTGAAAGTTTCAGCTGTGTTTGAAACAATGCATCACCTTGACATGTGGACATCAACCAGGGGAGATTGTTTGAGCTAAGACTCAGAATCGAGAATTAAGATGCACCCCAAAAATTATTACCTGATGTGATTATGCATTTTTTCAGTGTCGAAGTATCAGGTTGTTTGTTTTTGTGCAGCTACCCTCAGAAAGAGTTCCTGGAGTTTATATAGCCCTGTGGATATTTTTGGGAAAGTGTAAAGCAGATTTGTTATTATCAAAAAGCTATAAAATATGGTTTTAATTTTGAACTGATTTTGACTTTCTTTTTTTTACCCTTATTAGATTTGGATCCTGCCCCTCCAAGAATCTCAGGATAACGTGCCCGCCTCCCCCCCTTTGCCTGTAAGACAATAACTAGTCAAACATCCTCCAGTGATCTTCATGC
>NW_015221994.1:0-1012 GCF_001447785.1 Gekko japonicus | reverse complement strand
GACTGAAGTGCCGGAGGGCCCCCGAAATATGTGAAAACCCAGGGGCCTGGCCATGGGTTAAGATGGGCCTGATAGAGGGAGGTTATTGGGGCAGCTGGTTTGGAAATACTCCGTTCGATTTTTAAAATGACAGCTATGCATGCTTGTTTATTTTAGGAGGGCAAAGAGGAAGAAAGGATACCAGCCCCACGTCTGGCAGCTGAGAAAGAGTCTGTGGTCCCACAGCCCCCAGAGGAAGAGGAGCTGGTGGTACCTGACAAGGAGCAGGAAGCTACATTGTTGCTACCAGGAGAAAAGCCCTCAGTTCCACAGCTACTGCCAGAAAACGAAGAGAAGATCCCTCAGTTGCCACCAGAAACAGAGCCCTCACTCCACTGGTTGCCACTGGAAACGGAACCCTCACTCCACTGGTTGCCACTAGAAATGGAGCCCTCAGTCCCCCAAACTCCACCACAAAAGGAGCAGAATGTCCCTCAATCGCCAGCAGACATGGAGCCATCAGTACCCCATCTACTACTCGAAAGGGAGTCACCAGTCCCTCATCCACAAGTATTTAAGGAACCATCTCTTCCTCAGGCACCAGCAGAGACGGAACCACCAGTCCCTTGTTCACTTAAAGAGACACCTGTCCCTCAGCTGCCACCAGTGCAGGAGTCCATAAGTCCTCAGCTGGTACTGCAGTCTCTCCCAGAGAAGGTATCTCTCTTTTTGCATATTCTGTTTGGGGAACAAGGGCCTAATCTGTTTTTCCTCCCGGTGGCTTCCACCTCTGGGATTGGAGAAGATGAGGCAGCCATGAAAAGATTCTCCCGTTTCCAAAATTAAATTAATATCTCTAGCAGTTTTGTGAATGGAGAGATCATGGTGGCAGTGGAAGTGTTGGTTGCTTTTGGTTCCAGGGATGCTTCTTCAGTTATCCAAATTTCCCTCCCAGTTTTTGAGTTCTGAAGACCACGGTCTGGTCTCCAAAGTAGAATGCAGAAACAAGGAATTCTCCATCATTCTTGTGTTT
>NW_015221993.1:0-1012 GCF_001447785.1 Gekko japonicus | reverse complement strand
TGCATGCCAAGCAGAGGTTCTCCCACTGATCCAGCATGCCCTTCCCTTCACAAATCCATGCAAATCACTTGATTTTTCTGATCGATGCAAATCACTTGATTTTTCCTGTATTTGAATGACCGGCAGCAGCATGTGTGAGCCGATGCCATCAAAAAGCAGGACACGATAAGCAATATGACAGTTCTGTGGTGGAGTGACATGTCTGAGGATCCACTGTTACATGCAAGCTGTCGTGGACTGCTGTGGTCGTTAAGTGAACCCGGCCCCAGTCTTATACAGCTGGATTCATATCCGTGGTTTAAAACGAAACACCAGCAGCATTCCACCAACGCTAGTGCCCGGAGTCATCTGTTCTGTAGGACTGCAAGGCTCTGTCACTTGAGCTGTACGAGAAAACTCCCTTAATAATAGACTGCTGAATTTTTTTCCCCCCTTGCGCTTGCATAATACACTTTGTCACACGTTACAGACCCCTGGGATGGAGGAGGCTTTGCCAACAGAGGACATTGAGGCGGCTGCCAGATCCGAGTCGCATCCGTTCTCGTCAAATGCAGTTTGCCGCAGCCTCCAGGGGAGGGAGTAGTTGCTGCTGCTAATCTCTCCCCGGCATCTGAGTTAGATTGCTCTTCTTTATTAAACTTCACTGAGCAGAGATTGCTTTTTTTCCTTTTTCTTCTTCTGTAATTGCCAGCGCATCATGTGTGTGTGTGGGGGGCGCGCGCCAGAGTGCACTGATGGAGCATCTTTGCACAGGTGCAGGGCTCCAGATCCGGGCCCCGACAGTTCCACTGCGAAAGGGACTCCTGTCTCCAGGCTGGGAATGATTCCTGCCCGAGGCTCCGGAGAGCTGCTGTCAGTCAGAGTCGACAGGACCAAGTAAGATGGACTGATGGACGGGTGAAGGCAACGTGGGCTGAAATCTCAGTTGCCAGACGAGTAGCCGAAGGCCAGTTTCTAGGGGTAGGGTCCACAAGGCTTCAGTGTAGGGTTGCCGGCCTCCAGTTGGGGCTCG
>NW_015221992.1:0-1012 GCF_001447785.1 Gekko japonicus | reverse complement strand
AATCCTGTTTGGGAGGAAGGGATATGCATTTCTGTTGGACCTGCCACATAAAAAGCGAGATGTCAGGGGATGATGTTTACTTAGAACATGAGTCATGTAAATAAATGCTACCACTAGTTATGACCTCAGCTTAGCAAAAGCTTTTTGAGTAATCCTTACCATGGTTTATTTTGTTTTATGCCTTGTAAAATCATTTCAGAAGACTTGTAAACACAAATAGAAATGAACTTTTGCTAGCTTTATTCCTCTATTGACCTTTAATTGCCACTCATAACACTAACCAATTCATCTATGCAGAGCTATACAGTATATTCTGTAAAATATATGTGCAAGAATCCTATGTCAACATTCTTTTTCCTGAACTGTATGGATTTGCTTCACTGGAAAGTCTGAAATCAATAAAGTGCTGAAAGGACTTTTAACTTTTCACCTTGGCTGTTTGTGGTGTCTTTCTTTCAGATTGCCACCAGATGTAAATAAATAGTGCACCTCCCTTGAATAATTCATTCCCCCCCTTTCTATTAGTGAGCACTGCCTCTTTCTCTGAAGACCTTGAGTCAGATTTCTGCTTATACACCTCCTACAAAGATGCCCTTTCAGCAGGTGTACCTGTGGGTAGGTGAGCACAGGTCTCACCATGTGCTGTGAGGGTATTGCCAGGGAGCAGTTGCCTTTTATACTGCTTCTCCATCAGTATCTGATATAGAGTGCATCTCTGTACACAATGGGATGGCTCTACAGATGCCGTTAGCATTAGAAGAGATTAAGCTGGTTAATAGCACTCCAGATTGCACAGTTCTGATGCCAAAGCTTTGCTTTGGTCATATTGTAGCTCTTCTGTGAGACACACTGCTTTAGATTGCTGGAAATCAACACCATAGGTACTATGCAAATGAAATCCTTAGAACATAGATTCTCCACCTCTTTATTAAGACGAGGAGATACCAAGTACACATTGTCATTTTAGGATTCATCTTTTAATATTTATAATGTAAGGGTTTATCTGCACATC
>NW_015221991.1:0-1012 GCF_001447785.1 Gekko japonicus | reverse complement strand
AACAACAACTGTCCTAATTCCAGTATGTCAAAGTTCTGCTTCTAAAAAGGTCAACTGGTTTATCTAGTTGTTTGGTAGAAGACGATTGACCGTTTGGTATTTCCCTCCCGCACACTCAGACTTTTGAAGGCGTTTCAATGACGCGGCTGGAGGACATGAAAAGAGGGTTAAGGTGACTGGCAGCAGGCAGAAGCTCTTCTTTTCAGAGCGGGTCTTAAGATTCCAGAGATCAAGCTTTCAGGTAAGGACGGATGTTGGGGCTTAGAAACTTTTCTGATGTGTTTATTTAATTGTTTCACAAAGGGGGAAGAAACAAGTCGGCTGCTTTCGTTTGTAGACCTCTACAATTCATGTCCCTTAAAACCATCATTAAGTTTAATTACTTTATACCCACTTCTTTTTCTCTGTTAAGCGCTTTGGACATTTTGCAGCTCTTCAAAAAAGTTCATGTTTGTTTCCTGTTCAACTATGATGCCACCTATTTTTCTGTTTTCTCTACTTCTGTATATTCGTCTTGTATTTGCATTATCTCTTCCCTCATCTTCAAATGAGATCCCCTCCCATACAGTTTTTAGGCATCAGGCAGCTTGAAACACTGTGTAAAACCACAGGAATGTAAACATGTCCAGCATGTCATGCACTTTGCATGACTATCTGTTTTTCGGGATCAACAGTTTATTCTTTTATAGCCTTAAATTTAAATTTATTTTTTTTATTTCGAGTCACCGCTCTTTTTCATAATAATCAGGTTTCTAATTTGCAATTACAGCAATAAAGTTGACTTGGAAGACCAGGTCATAAGGTCATCAGTGAAGTCACTTAGTGCCTCTGGGCAAGTTTTCTTGGGTATTAGGGTTTTTAAAAAGGAATTGGAGAAGTTCATGAAGGATAAATCTGCCAACCATAATGTAACTTTGATACGAGAGCCCATATTATATCAGGTTGCCATCTGCTGGGAAAAACAGCAAATGGCCCTTTGCGTTTTGCTTTTCTTCTGAGCTTCCCACGAGCA
>NW_015221990.1:0-1012 GCF_001447785.1 Gekko japonicus | reverse complement strand
AAAACAGAATTATTATATAGAGAGATAACTCTTAGGAATGTTTTGCAATGCATAAAACAATGCCTCTGTAACTTGCTTTTCTGCCTATAATCCTATCTTTTCATTTAAGAAAAAAAATTGAAAGAAAGTTTATGTATTCAATATATACATCTCTAAGACTGGTTGGCTATTCATTTATATATGACTTTGGAGCTGTGCATAACATTTCAACCTCACTTTTGTTAAACACTTTAAGTTAGGAGTTTTTACATTTTAAGAGCGGCACAAACTTTGTGCTTCTTTTTCCTCTAAACAAGAGGTTGTGAACTTTATCTCTAAACTGATTCTTTCAATATTTGGTTTTAAAAAATCAGTAGCATCAGTCTGGTGTGAAAACCAATGTGAAAAAACTTGTTTTAATGTAATTAATACTTATTGCAACAATAACAAAAGAAACCCTGGTTATTCTCTGCCATTTAGCTCCTAGTGGGTTTTTTTTACCAAATAAGGTAATACAGCTTTACTTTGCTTATAATGCAGACATGAAATATGATGCTTCAGATGGTTAGAGAAAACATATTTCATCTTTTCTTGCCCATTTCCAAGGTTCTCCCCCTAACATTTACAAATGTGGCTAGGATTCTTGGACAGATTTATAGAGATTCCCATTTTTTTCACTTCTGAAAACACTTTAATAAAGGTCCAAGTGAAAGAACAAAATATTAACTGAACTCATTTAAAAGGCCTGAAGTGCAAATCTATTCTGGTGGAACAATTTTGTACCACTGTTCTTTTACTTGTGCCAGTGGTTAGCAAGCATACTGGAGACCTTGCTGTTGCTCCCACACTGGCATGAAGGGAGAGGTTGCTAAAGTGCAGAGAAAAGAGGCAGCCTCCTCAAACCTTGTTTTGTTAGACCTGGATCATTCAAAATCTCACAAGACCTATTATTGGATCCTGAGTTCTTATCAGACTTGCAACAAGAAGCTGGAGTCAGGCCTGACAGTCCTGTTTCTGCTGGTCCAACTGTCAG
>NW_015221989.1:0-1012 GCF_001447785.1 Gekko japonicus | reverse complement strand
TGCATGGATTCTCTCACCAATCAAGCCTCTATCTTCCACTTTCTGCACCGAGAGGAATAATTTGCTCGAGAATCTGGACACTATTTAATGCTTGGTTCCTTAATCATCGAGACATATTTAGCCAGCGGTGTTTCCTGAAATGGCCCCGGGACGGTCGTAGGCATACAAGTTGCGCGGTGGGTAGACAATGCCCTTGACCTCAAATCCTTGCTGAAAACCTATATCTTGTTCAGTAGAATGGACATCTCTGTATCATCTTCCAGTCCCAGAAGGGGTAATTAGTGATGACTGAGCTACTAAAGGTCTGGAGGGCTCTACAAGAAACCTTGGGTGGCCTGGATAGATTTCCATAAATCAATGTAAGAGTCGATACTTTGCTCTTCCCACATTTCCCATCCCCAATGGTTCGAGGGGGTCTGCTGGTATCGCAAATGGAGTTATGCTCGCGGCGGAGAATTAACACGTTTGTGTTCATCGTTGGAAACAGTAGCGTTCTGCCTTCAGTCGTATTGAACATCTCAAAGTGCCTAATTCCAAGGCAGAGCCTTAGCCTGTCCAGGTCAGGACTGTCTACTCTGACAGGGATTGACTCTCCAGAGTCTCGGGTCGAAGTCATTCATATCCCCTACTACTTTATACTTTTAATTGGCAATGCCAGAGGTTTAACCTGGGGACCTTCTACACATAAAGCAGATGCTCTGCTGAGGAGCTATGGCCCCACGGGTGCCGAATTGTTGAGCGCCTTTTGGACAACTGGGCAGGCGTACGCCGCTCAACTGCAAATCTGAAATGGGCTTTCCCCCCTATCCTTTGTACGGTGGTGTGGTTCATTTGCTTGATGCTTTGTGAAAGACGGGGGTTCTAAATGAAATGCTAGATGATAAGGTTTTGTGGGCTACGGGAAAACCTGCACCTTTGAATGTATTCCTCGTGTATCCGGTACAGATCATAAACTGTTTTCAGGTATTGTTGGATATTATGTATTGTTGGGTTTTATTAAAAGGGCCATAGC
>NW_015221988.1:0-1012 GCF_001447785.1 Gekko japonicus | reverse complement strand
TTTTTCTCTGTACAGGCTTGAATAAACAAGGCCTGTAGTGGTGCAGGCTGAGTTCGGAGAGTTAATTACCAACACCAGTCTCTAATTGTTGTGTCTCATGGTGTAATCCTAGAGGTATGTGGCTGCACCTTAACGTGTTGTGTAAGGAGAAACTTAGGAAAAGTCCAATGGGATTGGAAGGATCAGATCTTTCTGGACTCCAAGTCACAAGAAAGGGAATTTGTGTTAGAAAAAATAACGGCTATCCTTTTCTCTTTTCAATTGTGAGGCTCTTTTTGCAGTTCTTTAAAAGGGAAGGGGGAAAGGGGGGGGAATGGGCCTGGAGAGCCCACAGTGACTTATAAAAACAAACTTTTTAAAAGGTTGAAAGGATTTTATAATGTTCTGTACTCTTGGCCTAGGCACATGGAAGACTGTTTTGTCTTTCTTGGCTGCGAAGTGGAAGATCGGAGATGAAATATCGTTGGGTTTTTTTCCAGTTCCCCCTCTTTGGAAGACATGTCAAAAGGGCAGAGAAGAATGGGGAGGGCTGTGCCCCCTTGAGAGGAAGCCAAAGAACATAACTCCCTGTAAAGTGAATATTTTTGGGAAACCTTCCTTGGTCAATGGTACTGGAATGCACCTTTGTTTTTCCAGACGAGGAGATGGAATCATACCATCGCAAGCATGTTTGGATCATCCGGCTGAAAAAAGGAATACGTTCTAAAGCTGAGGACAGCTTTCTTCTGCCACATCTGGAGCCATTCTAGTCTATCTTATTGTGTACTGTGCTATATTTTCATGGACATGGAGCTGTAAAGCATCTGTGTGATGACTTTCTGTGATGAGGACCTATAAGGCTCCAGTTGATGGAGTTACATTGAACTGTGCAGTGGGGCTCTGTAATCTTGGACAGAACTTCTGAGCAGCTAAAGATAAAGGTTTGGTTAAAACAGCAGACTGCCACAGGGACATCGAATGGGGAAATGGCCTGCATGATACGTGCTGTGAATGAGATTGCTGGTAGGCATAC
>NW_015221987.1:0-1012 GCF_001447785.1 Gekko japonicus | reverse complement strand
ATTCCTTAGCTAGGGTAAGGAATCAAGCTATATGGTAACTGTGCTGTACAAGGTTTCTGGGTTGTTTTTTTTTGGAAAAGCCAACATACAAGAAGGGAACTTTTTTGCAAACAATGTTTAGAACAAACCCCCCAAAAGAGGAATTATTTCGGAAGACTGATGTTGGCCGCTTTACAGCTGCTCAAATCAGTGCATTAAAAGCAGCTGGCACCATATTACAAAGTCCCTGCCCAGAGAAGAGAGTGATGTTCTAACAATTAGCATGGTGTGTAAACACTTCAGACACACATTCATTATAACAGCCAACATGTGATTATTATTGTAAATAAAAGCAGCATGTTCAATTTACTATGATTCGTAGGCTCAGATCTTTCATGCACAGGCCATTTCAACAACTGGGGGGTATTTGTCGAAGAGTTGGCAACCACTAAACTAGCACAATGGGATCCCGGAACTAGGAAAAGAAAGGAGCTTGTTACCATTTCCTCCATGAAAATATTTCATATGCTTAACCAGAGAAATTCTCAAAAAATTTACTGTTCACCCTATGGATTCTCTGTTGCAAATTTCAAAGAGGTGGAATAAAGGATCCGAGTCCAGTGGACAATACGAGTGTGTACACCTTTTTAATAACTGGATGTTACATCACCTAGAAAACCATTTACAATTAAGAAATTCAGGAGGATATTTGTATGGGGATACTCACTTAAATTGGAAGTACTTAACAGCTCAACTGAAAGTAAAACACGTATTTCCAACATGCATGATCCAAGGGAGGAGAGAACAAAACATATAGGATGTACTGACAGAGCAGATTTTCTGTTTCTGATATATGCTGTGTCGTTAATTGCCTATAAAATCAGCCCTATTTATCCCATCCCTGTCAAGTTTGGCAGCCATGATCCTTTGGGCAAGAGGTCTTTATTATTCCTGAGAATTTCATACTGAAACGATGAAAGTTACAGATGGAAATACATTTTCCATTGAAACTATTTCAGACAGCATAATTAAC
>NW_015221986.1:0-1012 GCF_001447785.1 Gekko japonicus | reverse complement strand
CCCCTTCAAATCACTGAAGACATATTGCAGCTATGGACGGCCTTTCACCCTAACAGAAACCCTATGCACGCCAAAAACCAGCAGCTGCATTAAAAGGGAGATGTTTTAATATTTTTTGTACCCCCCGCCCTGCACTCCTTCCCTCCTTCTGCATTCAATCAGCTAAAATAATTAAGCCCAGAATATAGAGGTACGGGAGAAGACTCGGAACTACACATCTCGACACTTCCGCTCCCCTTCCAACGCAAAACACAACCAGAAAACCCCCCTTCCCGCAAAGTGCAAAAGCGTAGAAATGACGCCACTCTTAGCCAAAGCCGGCTTTCACGAAGGACCGGAAGTTAATATCATTCTACTTTTTCTTACCTCTTGGGCTAAGAAGCTTGGTGCACCTTTATAAACTGACCCTGAAGAAACTTAGCCTACCACCTCGGATGTTCCGTTCAGCGCGTCACTGATGGCTCAGACCGGACAGTACGCAGATAGATAATGGAAGGGAGGCGGGAGAGCAATAGTGTGACTGAAAATCTTAGCCTCTGCGAAATGTGTTTGTTTCATTTTGAAAGGAGCGGAAGTGTTGTCACCCGGACAATACAGTGGGTCGTACCATCCTTGCTCAAACTACTGGAATAAGCGAGGGCTGCAGCGAGCGATTAGGAGGTGAGAATCCACGATTAAACCGGGGGTAGAGTTGTTGCTTAGTCTAGTATCCCCGATACTCGTGTGCAAAGAGACTCTTTGGTAAGTACTGCTAATTTTAGGATCATGCTCTCTGGAATGAGTAAAGCTGCCTCGGCCAAAGCTTCCTCTTAAAAATATAGAATATGGGTAGGGTGATGTAAAAGTGATGCAAACCCTTCTGAAATCAATGGACTTTAAAAGGTACAATTCTGTTTAGGAGTGCACCTCTGTTGCCAGTGGTCACTCTGCTGCTTGGGAACCAAGAGGGAGATGAACAATGAACATACATTGGGAGACCTTGAGACAATCACACACACTTAGCCTAACCTAC
>NW_015221985.1:0-1012 GCF_001447785.1 Gekko japonicus | reverse complement strand
CTGGTCTGATCCAGCAGAGCTTATCTTGTGTTCTTAAATTCCTTGCTAGAGCCTGATAATACTTACTTTAAAATTTATACTCTGCCAACATGGCTCCATGTAGCCCTTGAGGTAGCTGTCAATATGCTATAAACAACAACTAAGAGAAAAACCAAGATAAAAATCAAAGTATGTTGTTTGAACAATGTTTTAGACCAGATAATTGTAGGTTATAGGAAGGAGGGTTCTTACAGGACTTGGATAGGCTCACAGAATGGTTCCAGGAATATTCAGGTGGATACACCAAGTTGCTGAAGCTGTAGAAAATTATTTCCAGACAGCTGAAGACCCTTCTAGTGGAGGGGTGGGGTATTTGGTTTGGGGGGAGGAAATGCAGGGGGCATCTGGAAGCAACAGAGTGAAATATAGGAGGGAAATGTGTGTGTGTGTGGGAGTTCTGGTGTGAGAGAATCAGGAGGGGAGTCTGAGGTTCCATTAAGTGGAGTATCACTGTGGGGATAAAATGTGTGCTCATGACAAGCTGGGGATGTCCTCTTCACATGTGACCCAGATTTGACACCCACTGTAGGTAGTAGAACCAACAGTGTCAAGAATGGGGAAGTTCCTTTGGTATACTTGTGCAACGTGTAAGGAAGAAAGGCAGGCTAGAATCCTTCTCCCTGGCATCTTTGTTGGTATAGAGGATGTGAGCTCATACCCTCAAAGAAGGCTGGGTAATTTGGAAACCCAGAATCCAGAGAGAGAATTTTTGCAAGGATGCCTAAGTGCTGGAGTCTTCTGGTCTGTCCTATTTTACGCCAATAACTTGTGTTCCTGTGAGAATAATCCATCTCCCAGCAGGTTTACAGATTTATAATCCTAATCTCCAGTCCATTTATTCATAATTACCCTTCCTCATGTTTATAATCCTAGTCTTTGTTTGGGACTTTTAATTCATTTGATTAGGTTCCCATTTCATCCTTGTAAATCCACCTTTGGATGGTGCCTCTTCCTTGAAATCAGGAAAGGCGAT
>NW_015221984.1:0-1012 GCF_001447785.1 Gekko japonicus | reverse complement strand
ACTAACTCATCTTAGAGGGAACATTGGCATTGAGTTCCCTAATTTGGGTGTGACACCTGAAAGGGCCCTGATTCTCCTACCCAACCACCTCACCTCAGTCCAATACAACTTGAGTAAGATTCACAAGCGTCCCCAACCTGTAGGTCTTTTTCTCATAAGTCTCGAGGTTTCAAAAAAATCAAAAGCTATACACGGGGGGCAGCTTCGAGCCACCCTGTGTATCTACATGCCAAGTGCGGCTCCGCTCGTAATTATGGAAACAGTATAATTACGGAAATAGTACCTAGCAATTACAGCTCATTATTCTCCACAATTCTGTTGGCTCCTCTAAGTACACATGCACAGACACCCCCTCACCCACCCACATATATATTTTCTCCGCCGCTATTGTAAATCAAGATCAAATTGCCAGTCTCTGGATATCCTCCAGTTGTCTTCGAGAGCATCTGCTCCCGAGTATCAACAAAACGTACAGCCTCCACCGGAGCGCCACACTTCCAGGCAACCATTTAAAGAGTTTCTCTCTAATTAATGATCGGTAATTAAACTTAATATGGCTATATTTGTGTCCTCTGAGGTAGTTCGCTGATAATTACTGTACTGAAAACAAACACGAGGTGAAGTTCCCTCCCCTCCCTCCTTTGTCGGACTGTGAGGAAGATCACAGATTTCTGTCAGTCTGGAAAAGAAAGTAACTGGCATGTGTACAGCTAGGATTGGGTCCATGGGAGGGGGAAATGGGATTTAACCCTTCAATCCACCCTCAGTTTTACTCATTGGAACCAGAATCGCTTTGCTTATTTAAAGGGATAAAAATACAGGCTTTTACGGGACGCATCCTTTGTTCGGTTTGCTTCCTTACAATAACAGTAATCGTGTGAAGTTCCTTATACTGAGTCAGACCACCGGTCCAATGAGCTCACTTTTTGGTAATCGGTCTGAGGTAAATTCCCATGGAGGGAAATGGCAGCTTTGGAAGGTGGGCTTGTCTGTATACCATAGAGTCTAAGAG
>NW_015221983.1:0-1012 GCF_001447785.1 Gekko japonicus | reverse complement strand
AATACGGAAGACGCACCAACCAGCGATCAACTTGAGGCGAGCCCAAGACGGAAAGAGGAATGAACCCAACGGGAAATACCTGGTTGATGGAGATCACAGCCAGCCGGGGGATGACGATCTGCATGACGAGCTGCAGGAGGGAGGTGACCAATCCGGCCAAGATGGCCCAGGTGAGGGGCAGAGGCAGCATGCTGTAGGTGACAAAGAGGGTGAAGAGCACGTAGCCAATGCCGTCCCCCAGGAGGCCGCAGCCCAGGCCGGCAGCCAGGATCTGGGTGGCCATGGCCACCCAGGTGACCACGCCGCTGTACTGGAGATAGGTGTAAGAGGTCGTGTCCTTCCTGACCACCACTAAGGCACAGATGACCACCTCGATGCCCGTGAAGAAGCCCAGGAGGATGCCCTTGACGGGGTCCATGGGGGCCAAGGCCAAGGTGAGGTGGAGCAGGAGGAGGGTCAGCTTGGTCAGCACGTCCAGGACATTCACCACCACCTCCGACTTGCGCCGCTGGCCCAGGAAGTAGCGCTGGTAGAGGCGCTCCAGGTCCCGCGACTTGAAGGAGTTGCGCAGGGTGGGGAAGATCACCCCCCGGTAGGTGTAGCCCCAGTTGAGGAAGAAGTCCGAGTTGCTGGGAGCGCACTCCAGGTGCAGGAAGCCCAGGTCCCCGCTGCTGCTGGCGCGCTCCGGGAAGACCTTGGTGCCCCCGTTGTTGTGGCCGCTGAGGCCCTTGCCCGCCGACTGGCGCCGAGGGTGGTGGGAGTGGTTGGGGCAGCAGGCCTCCTCCGAGCCCAGCCCCTTGACGTGCTCCTGGATGAAGCGCTGCTCCGTGATGTGGCGCACGGCCGTCTGCCACAGCAGGCGCTGGGAACGGGCCCCACCACTAGGGGGCGTCTGGTTGATGGTGTACAACTCGTCGCTGTCGCTCAGGCAGCGCACCTCGGAGAGCTCCATCATCAGGATGGGGCGGGGCGCGGGGGGGGAGAATGCGTATCACATTGAGAGGCTGCCCCC
>NW_015221982.1:0-1013 GCF_001447785.1 Gekko japonicus | reverse complement strand
AGAGGGAGAAACCGGATCGGAAACAGACGACGAGGAGTCCGTGTGGCAGAGATACGTACAATGCCCAAACTTCAGGGGAATCCGGAAATCGTGTTACAGAGGGAATACGAGCCAGGAGAGGAGTGGTGGCCGGTGGTGATCACCTGGGGAATACTGGCGGCACACGTCGCGGCAGAACCCCTGGCCCCAGGGACGGAGATACCCGTGACCGAAGACTCGGTGTGAGAGCAGTTCAGAGGTGCGGCGAATGCCATCGTACAGTGTTACCAGGGGCGCCGAAGCGCGAAGAACACTACACTAGAGCGCACGCTAGCCATACGAGTGGCGGAAATCATAGTCGACACGCCACTCACACCAGAAGAGGGAGAAGCGCCGGGATGGCTAACGCTACAACATCTAGAAGAAACACTCACGGCTCTGGAGAGGCAAATGGCGGCACACGGCACGTCGGAGAGGCCGACACCCATGGTATTCATCACGCCAGAGATGTGGGAAAAAACAAAATCGGGGAAGCAGAGGCGGATGAGGTGTGTAGAATGGAGGGAGCAGGCCGCCTACCTCAGAGACCTGGTGAAAGACGCCAACGAACGTATGAGAAAACGCAAAGAGCAGCTAGGGAAAGGAGAGGGCACGGGAACCCCGGGGAAAACAGTAGCAAACACCCCGAGGGGAAACGAAGAGGAGTAGAAGCGACCACCAGTAAGAAAGGAGAAGAGGGAGAGGAGATAGATCGGAGTGAGAGATGGGCGGAGCGCATACAACAACATGAATTCGACGGAATAAGGGCACTCCTGCGAAACGCCAGAAAGGAGAAACTAGAATCATGGCAAGTGGCGCTACAGATATGGGGAATAATAATATCAAGGATCGCGTGGGTAAACGTAGAAGAGGACTGCAGGAAAGAGGGAACCCACGACGATGATAGGCAATGGGACATCTTGTGTGGAGAGAATAGGAAACTGTTGGAGTGCGTGATGGGGAAACGAACGGCGCGCGAATGCCGGGTGGAGCGT
>NW_015221981.1:0-1012 GCF_001447785.1 Gekko japonicus | reverse complement strand
GCTACTGGACTCTTGCTCTTTTTGACTGAGCAAGGAGACTTACTTTAGGACAGTCAGATATAGACTCGACAGGGAAGGGACTTGCAAAGGATTGTAGAAGATTTGCATTCTGGTGCAGTCCTCCAGGGATCACTGCCGCTTCAGGACGTGGTTAGGGAATAATCCATAAGAAAACGTTTCTCCACAGAAAAAGCCCCCTGCCCTATGGAAAGCCAGCAGGTGAGGGTGAAACGCAAGCACTGGGAGAATACTGAATCATGTGACCCTCCCCCATAAACCCTGAAGTGGCACAGTCCCAGGAAGGCTGTACCACATCCGTTTTCAAGCACATAGGATGTACCTCAGTGACACAATCCTTCCCAAAGTACAACCTCAGCTTTCAACACACATCAAGATAAAAATCCATATAAAAACATCATTGACATCCCTGAGTTACAAGACACTGCTCGGCACAAATGCCCGTTTCCTATCCTTACAGTAGTGGCCTAAATGAAACAACTGTCCTTTTCCCAAGCTACCATGACGGATTTTCTTTGGAACTCAAGTATAAGTGCTCAGAAGAACTATAGCCCAGAGTTCTTTCTTGAAATGTGCCCTCCAGCAAGAAGCCATAGCCAAGCTGACCTGTTCTGTAGCCTGAAACGCAGAATGCAGGAGGACAGGAAAAACAGAGTGCGACCCTTATCCAGGAATCTCACTCCAGTGGTGGGCCAGTGCAAGAGACACGGCAAACAGGTTTCTCTCTTCTTGCCACTGCTTTGGACGTAGCCGAGCCACTGAGTTCAGCTCTGAGCACACTGGAGAAAGTCTAGAGGCTGGCAACAAAGAAAGCACAACTGTTGGCAGCATAATTCCGCACAACTGATTACTCTTCCATATTTAAAAAAATCCCTCCACGTGGAGAACTAGCTGCTGGGAAAGAGCCTCACAGATTAAAAGAAGACTGTGTTTGTTGTTGGCAGAGTAATTAACACAGCGGTGGTGCACAACATGATTAAAGAGCAGATAAAGG
>NW_015221980.1:0-1034 GCF_001447785.1 Gekko japonicus | reverse complement strand
AGAAGATCTCCTCTCTTGGTTTTTTTAGTCAGTAGTTGGTTATCTTTTCTTTATCCCTTAGATGTAGCCCCCTCCCTTATTTCTTAGTTTGTAGTTTTAATAAAAATGCAATAAAAAAATCCCCATTAGGGAGCAAAAAAAAGGAAAGAATGTGCCATGGGTCAGCGACCCACAGAGCAGCTATAAAGGCCGCCGAGCTTCACAGACTCCCTCTGGCACTGCTACTCTTGCTGGTGTCCCTGCTGTCTCCTAGCTGTTGGCCTTCAGAGGTGGTGAGGTGTGGGGAGGCTCTGGGATCTGGGGAGCGGTTTAAGATTGAGGGTCCTGCAGTGGTACCAGGAGTGAAGCCCCAGTACTGGCTTGCAGGGGCTCTAGTCCTTGTGGATGGGGAGCAGCACATCGGTTTCCTCAAGACAGATGGAAGCTTTGTGGGTCATGGTCTCTCTTCTGGTTGAAGGTGGCGTTGTGTCCCCAGTTTAGTTGTAGCTGAAGGAATATCTCCCGTTTATAAATCTGAGCCAGTACGTGTGGACATCGCATCAAAAGGCAAAATGAGAGGAGGGGAAGGAGAGAGAAGAGGAAGAAGAGGAAGAGGAAGAAGAAGAGATTGGATTTATACTCCGCCCTTCACTCAGAGCAGCTTACAAACTAGTACTCCTTCCCCTCTCCAGAACAAACACCCTGAGAGGTAGGTGGGGCTGAGAGGGCTCTTTCAAGAACTGCTCTTTCGAGAACAGCTGTGCCAGAACTATGGCTTGCTGAAGGCCATCCAGCCAGGTGCAAGTGGAGGAGTGGGGAATCCAACCTGGTTCTCCCAGATTAGAGTCCGCACACTTAACCACTACATCAAACTGATGGAGATCGAAGAGGAGGAGGAGGAGGAGGAGGAGGAAGAAGAAGAAGAAGAAGAGTTGGATTTTACCCCACCCTTCACTCAGAGACCCACTACACCAAACTGAGAGCAAGATTTGTGAATCACATCAAAACATCAGAAATTGTCAGGCGGCCATACCCACTTCAGATGAAATCTTCTG
>NW_015221979.1:0-1013 GCF_001447785.1 Gekko japonicus | reverse complement strand
TTTGAACTAGCTGGTGATGCCTCTGGCTTTCCAAGATATTTAGGAGTGGCATCTAGAAAGGGCAGACTTTGAGGAGGGAGCTCTGGGAGGGCTCCAGGATCCCCATGGAGACTGGCAACTGTAGAATCAGTTCTTGTAGTTGTTTGGTTTGTATTAATTAGCAGGCAGTATTGTTAGTTCCAAGCCACTGGAAAACTTCACTTGCTGCTTCATGCAAACCAAACATCAGAGGAGGAAGCCAGGATAGGTCTGTGTCCCCCTCCCCATCCCTAAAACTCAACCCATATGTTATGTTTCATTGGTCCCAGCTGGGATAGATGAAGTTCTACCATGAGAGAAGGTAGCCGCCCTAGTGAAGGATTTGGAGCACCATTAAAAGCACTCAAGTGGGAAAGAGACAGGTTGAGACTCACTATGAGATACAATCTTTTGGAAAATCCTCCTTTGTAAATCCAATCAGTATGAACAGAAACTCACATCAGCCTGCTCTACCTTATAGTGTCATGATCAAAGATGATAAAATGGGGTCACATCACATGTGCACCCCTGTTATTGGAAGAATGGCTAAAGTGCAGATAGGTGAAGCAATAAACTTAAGGAGTGTCTGTACTGCAATGGAGATAGGCTTGACTCTCACAGCTCTTTTTCAAAGAATCCTGAGAACTTGGGTGTGCCAAGAACAAGTCCTTGTCTCTTCATGGAAATCCAGTTCCCTGTGTACCAAAACGCTGAAACAGCCAAAGGCTTGGTAGGGTAGAAAAACGTCCTCAGTCGGTGTTGGTACTTCCTCATTTCTGCTAAAGAAGAACTTAGTGGCATATGGAAGCTTGCATATTCTCATTAACAGAAGCTGGCCCAACAAGGCCTTCTTGAAGCATTCTACCAGATTCTTCCCTTGCTGTCCTGAGTTAAACACAAGGCCAAGCTCAGTCCCTAAGATTCCCAGGTGTGGTCGCTCCACTGTAGTTATTATCTGAGTGAGTTCAAATATTGAAAGGCAGCTTTGCCCACCT
>NW_015221978.1:0-1013 GCF_001447785.1 Gekko japonicus | reverse complement strand
AGGCTGGCACTAGGTTCTTAGCCCAAATAGGCTAAGGAGGCAAGTGTCAACAGCAAACCACACAGGCTCTTAGTGGCTGCAGGCCATCACTATGAAGGTACCTTCACTTCTAGCGTGGCACATCTTGGGGGTGCCAAATGAAGGTGCCAGATTCAGGCAGTCCCATGTTGAAAGAACAAAGACCACCCTCTCCATGGAACAGCTCCTGTCAATGACATGAGCAAACAGAAGACTGTGCGGAGATGAGAACCTTGCACATGTGTATCGGAGGTTTAAAAAATTCCACCAGGAGCATTGCCAAGTGCACAAGTCAGTTCAAAGAGCACCTCCTCGTCCGTAATCGTCCTGCTGCTTCAAAAATTGATGTTCGTATTATTGGTCCAAAGGCGAGGGCCTCATTTGAGAAAGTTAACCATTAAAAAGGACCCTGATCGGTATTGAGAAGAATTTTAACTGGAGCATAACAGGGGTTGCGCATGATGCTTAACATAAGGAGGGTAAAGGTGATGCTTAGGATAAATCTTCCACAATGGAAGGCCACTTAAACTTTGGGAAGCTTAAGGGGCAGGGGGAAAGGAAGTCACTTGAAGACTGGGCTTCACATAACCTGCAAACAGCACTAGATGAACATTGTACATAATATCCAGGCTAGAGGTGCTCTAGTAAATGAACATTTTGGATTGGTCTATTTATTAACCAGGATTTTGAGAGCTCCGATCCAACACCAAACCTTGCTATATACTTAATCGTCAGATCTATAAGTCTGCCAGCATTTGATTATATAGAGATGGAGATTGATTATGCTAGAAACTTGGTGAGACTGTTCATTAATGCATTTAGGAGCTGATCCTATTCTCTGCTGTGAAGCGCTAGCAGAATCTGTTGGCATGTTCTTGTTCCAGCACCATGAGACACTCCTGTATCTTTATAGGGGCAGCATCAACCACTGCGATCCCTATTTTGGTACTGGAAGAAGTCCCTACGTGACTCAGAAGGGTCATGCAAGGCATTTT
>NW_015221977.1:0-1013 GCF_001447785.1 Gekko japonicus | reverse complement strand
GACAAAGCATAAGTATTAAACACAGCATGATTGTGCATCATTAGAAACACACAACATTTTCCTGGGCCAGCCTGTTGTGATGTAGCCTCTATCGCCTTTACAAAAATGCTCTCCTGAATAAGTCTGTTTCACATGTTAACCATGCTGTCTCTGAACCTAAATAGGTAACTCCCATTTGAGAGTGACAAATGTGGATGACTGTGATGAAGAGAATGATGACTTTGGTCAGGAAGAGCTGCCATCACAGAAGACAGGTATGAGCTTTGCAATTTAGGCGGAACACCGCATTGATGGTTAATTCTGAGTGGCCACCTGTGAGTGGTGGACTTTTCAAAGAACACCAGCACTTTTGGTGTTCAATGAGATTTGCCTTTGAGGGTGAAATTAATAGAAGTGATAAACACAATCAGAGGGTGCATTTCTGACCTTTCCTTTCTCCTCATCAATTTCATGGATGCAGGTGCTGACAAGGACAGAGCAACTGACAGGGAACAGGCAAACAAGGAGGCTCAGCGTGCAGATGAGGCCAATAGGCAAAGGCGAGTGGAAATGCTGGATGATGTGGCGATCAAGATGATTGAGCAGGGAACGTCTGAACACATGGAAACAATGTGGTGTTTTGAAGGATGGAAGGAGCTTGAGGAACGTAAATACCACGCAATGCTGGAGGAAGGGGAGCGTGACAGACGGGCACTGCAGGAAACAGTGCAACGAAAACTTAACCTTGGTGGTCGATGCTCTAAGGCATCTGGGTGATGTATTATCAGGTACACAGTAACTGTCTGGGCACAAAGATCATCCCTGTACTTGTTCCCCGGCAAATGCCCCTGGGAAACCTGGATCTAAGGGTTGATGTGTTGGCAAGCGCATGACGCCCACCACTGCATCTGAGCCTCATCCTGAGGTCCTGGTGGAGGACACACCTCAGGAAAGTCAGAGCCTTCTCTCTAATCAACCAAACAGTGATGAGAATAACAGGTCTGCTGGAAGGGGAACAAAAAGGGCATGCGTAG
>NW_015221976.1:0-1013 GCF_001447785.1 Gekko japonicus | reverse complement strand
TCTTCAAAGACTTGTGCATTCAAAGGCAAGAGGACAGTGACATCATACCATCTTGGAGGCTCCACACACCCCCATCCCCAGAATAATCAAGTATAATCTGATGCAAGTAAAAATTTGGGGACTAAAATGCAGCCCAGATGCGTGTTGTATGAAAGATGTCAATGCATAAAAGCCATAATTTCAAGGCCCCAAACTGAAAGCACACTGTTGATGTGAAGTTAAAATAGCAACAAAGCCCAGAGAGCAGGCAAATAGTTGCTCCTTCCAGAAGTCATGGATTAGATTAAAATCACTTCCACTGATCTGAGAAGAGTTCTGGTTACAGCTGATGCCAGTTCAAGCAGTGTTGAAAGGACTTTCAACTTAAGTCACTGAGATCTGTGCCAACACATCTAAAACTTTGATGTCAGCATGCAAAACACAATTAAATACTGGAACCACCAGAATCTTGTGGTCCAGAAGGAGCAAAGAGCTGGAAAACCAGTCCCAGTGATGAAACCTGAATGTAAAGGCTTTTTGAATGAATTATAAATGCAAAAGTGGGTGGGTCTTTATTGATTGGCTAAGGCAGACAGGACCTGAACTAGACATATATGAGTGGGCTGGAGAGATCACATAGAGCACTGGACAAATCTCCAGGCCCAGGACAAAACCCAAGAGAGTTGGCTGCTAAACTCAGGTTAAAGGAAAAGATCCATTCACTGGCAAGACCAGACAACTCAATGAAATCTCAGGGCAATAAAATCCACATGTATCCAGATCGAGTAGTGGAAATGCTCAGGAAGCACAGCATATTGAAGAATGTAGGAGTTCTCTGTGCTTCAAATATAACACTCAGCTGAGGTTCCCCATTCAAAATTAATGACAATTGTCTTGTTTGCTACAGCCATGGAAGAAGCTATTCTTCAACCTGCGAGTGAAAGTAAGTGATAGCTTATTGTCCAAGATAGAAAATGGAGCTCTCTGGTTGGATCCCTTGCAGGTGCGGGAAGGAGGTGATTTTCACCAAGTAC
>NW_015221975.1:0-1013 GCF_001447785.1 Gekko japonicus | reverse complement strand
CCTGGAGGCTGGCAACCCTAAATGGCACAGTCTTGACATCAGGGCAAGACTTCCAGAGTGTCCCCTAATTCATGGTTTGTCTAAAATTTGGAACCCAACTGCATGCCTTCCTGTAATTTCTACTAGTCTGACATTCTGCATCCTGTTCCCTATTTGCCCATGCATCATTCCTTCCTTTTTTTACTCGACCAGTTCCTGCCTCCAAATTAGGAATCTCTTTAAAAATAACACATACAACTTTCCTGGAAGACTTAATCAGAAGTGTTCTTGTTTCTCTTCCCCTGTAGTCTCCTGAGGCCTCCCCACCGCTACTCTTGAGGGCTGGGGAACCATCAGGAACAAAGCCTGATGTAGCATTGATATTAAGGCCAAAGGGGACATGTGGAGAAATCCACCACCATCATTCTTGCACAAGCTCTTGTTCCTTTCATAGGCGAACATGCCAGTCCTGCTTGGATAGCATCCTCCTAAACTGAATCCCACTCTGTGCCACCTCCCTCCAGGAGGCACAAAGAACTACAGAGGGTGGAGAAAAGGAAGAAGGACCTGTTCAGTTAATGGATCCAACTAATAGGCTTGTAAATGAAACCGGCCTTACATAGTCTTCTTTTTGGTATAAGAGCCAATGGTTGAGCTTTCTCGGAACCATCTGTTATATGGGGAACTGACTAAAACTAGGAAACTGATAGCCCTGAAAAATGAATGGGGATACCTTATTTCAGCTATTAATAATAATCACAATAAGGTCATTTGGTTCATCATCAACTCTGCTACTAGTCCAAATTTTAAAATTCCTGTTTTATTGCCCCCAGGTGCAGGAGAGTTCTTGCAAGGAGATATTCTTTGATGTTGATGTATCTAGTTCATATTTGACTATCGTGATTTAGTAGCTCTTTGGCCTGAGGTGTCAACCATGGAACAGTCTGTGGGTGCCCTCCTTGTTTTATGACAGCAGAAGTTCATGGTCCTTTTCGCACTTGGATCCCATACCTGGTTTTATCAGAGTTCAACTC
>NW_015221974.1:0-1013 GCF_001447785.1 Gekko japonicus | reverse complement strand
CCCCCCAAACAAAACAAAAACTTACCCCAGAAACAACAGGTGACCCACAGCCTTCCCATCCTGTGGGAACGGCCTGACCTGAAAGCACGCCACAAAATGAAATGTTCTCCTGCAATTCAGCTTTGTTGACAGTGCCACTTAAAGCCTCTCTCTTCCTCTCTGCCTTCTGTGTTTTGATACTTGCAAAGAGATGACACCGCAAGTGACAGGATCGAACCCTGTTCGGTTACCATATCTTGCCAGGCTGGTCCGGCCCTTTGTTCAGGCTCAGGTGAAAGGGACCACGCCTCCCCGTGCATCATCAAACAGGTGTTTTAGAATTACAATAATACGATTCTCCTTCCTTGATAAGAGAAAATCTAAAAGGCTTTTTCTGTCTTGAAAAGGTCAGCATACCTTATTGTGAACAAAAAGCCACGGGAGAAGAACGGAACTGACCAACGCCCACTGAGAACAACCTCTCTTCTCAAACACATTCATCCTCTAAATATTAAAGTATCGAAGGTCCCCAATTTGATTGCAATTGCATGCAGCTCATTGGAGAGTATTGTAATTTCACAAGAGTTTTCCTCTAACTCTGGGCTCCATCTTCTTATTCGGGTGCAAAAAAGAAAAAAAAAGAAAAGATAGTCAAAATGATCCGGGGGTTGAGAGGTTGGGGCACCTTCCCTTTGAAGAAAGACTGAAGAGTTTGGGACTTTTTTTGTTTATAAATGATTTTAAAAAATAGGGCACATGATAGAGACTTATAAAACTGGGTCTGTAGAAAGTGGAGACATTCCCCCATAATACTAGAACTCGTAGCCACCCAATGAAGTTGAAAGGTGGTGGAATCAGGACAGGAAAAGCAAATTGCCGTATGGAACTGACTGCCACGAGAATATTAAGATGATGTCTCTACCTTAGGTTTAATCTACATGACACAGCCATCAGGGGAGATGTCTGCTTTCACGCGACATATTTGTTCACAAAAGAGTTACCATGTGCATTTGGCATGATGAGTTGGTAGCTTG
>NW_015221973.1:0-1013 GCF_001447785.1 Gekko japonicus | reverse complement strand
AAAGAAAGGTTTATGAAGATGTCAGGAGTGAAATACACTTGTCACCTCATCCATATGGTGATTTTTTAATGTTGATGCTTACATTTTCCTGTGTTCCTGCCACCCCTTTACACTATATGCAATGAAAGGTATTAGTTAATTTCATTAATGTCTATCATCAAAGAATCACAGTGATAGATAAATGCTAGAAATACAGTGAAGGATGTGCCATTTCTAGTTCCCATGACTGCTGTAATAGATTACATATTTCACATGGTTGCAACCATGGGGCTTCTCTATATTGAGATTTTAGACTCAGAGCATGTGAACTGTCTTTGTTATGTACATTACTCCATTGATGATACCTAAGGACTGTATAGTAGCATAACAGAACAAGATGAAAACTTGAAGTTTTTTGTCAAGTAGCTGCAGTCCTGCAACTTTATGTGTGCTCAGGTCTCCCATCCATCTTTACTTCCTATTCAAGCACAATAGAAAATGTAAAGAATGTTGGGAAGAACTGAGGCCTTACCAGCTCCCTACTATCTTTCGTTCTTTGTAGCACCATTTGACACACCTTTTGAAAGTGTAGTATGGAATAGCCTGCATATAGCCCTAGAATCTACAAATATGTCTTGGGGAAATCTGTTGGAGTCATTGTACAGAAGCATGTGTATAACAGTGCCATCCTAATCAGCATTACACTCTTCTAAGTCCATTGAAGGTAATGGGCTTAGAAGGTGACGAACCTGCTTAAGATGGCACTGAAGGAATGTTACTGGTAAGTCTTTTCCTCCTGTACTCCTTGTATTCTTGAAATGATTTTTCTGATCATGTGTATTGTCAGACCTTGATGCTGAGGCTCATTAATTCCTATGCACTAGCAATGATAGTCTTGTCCTGATGAACTTCCTCTATGGAACCAAAGGGTATGAATCAATGAATATTCTAAATCAGGCCTGCTAGCCACATATAGCTCCCTACAACATCTGGCAATTTTAGGTACTTATAAAGAATCAGCAGTTTAAAAGCAA
>NW_015221972.1:0-1013 GCF_001447785.1 Gekko japonicus | reverse complement strand
TCTTCTTCTTGTTCTAGTGAGACATCCTTTCAGTGTGTTAAAGGTATAGTATATGCACCTCTGTAGCAAAGGCGTACTAAGTATGTACTTTAACTATTTAATATAACCACTGAATAGCAGACGAGACCAGACCTTGATTGATGAGGACCTAATCACACAGTTTTGGCTAAATGTTTGGCTGTTGGTTTGCAAACTTAGAATTGGCACTATCAGATGGAAGCTGCCATCTCTGTTTGCCGGCACTGTAGACTCATGGTTTACTTGTGGAGTTGGACATGGGGGTTCCCCCCCCCCTTGCTTTTCTCTATTAACACCCAGTGTTAAAAAGGCAGAAACAAAATGTGCAAAGAAGGTAACACTTAAAATCTGATAAAAGTAAAAATCAGATGTACGAAAACTTCTGTAGCCAAGAAGAACCGAAATGGGTCAACCAAAGTCCGAGGCAATTGAATACTTAACTTGACGCCTGAATTATATCTACGTGTATGCTGGTCAGCATTCCTTGGCAGATTGTTGGAGATTGGGAAAGGCTATCTATACCCTTGTTGAAAACGTTGCAAACAGCAGCACTGGCCCTTACAAAACCCAACACAAGAAATGAAATTCAGATAAATACTTTTTATTAGGGCCAGCCCTTGTTGCCACTTGGTTTACTTCTGAAGGTGTGGGAAACCAGAGCAAAACATCTGAAGAAAAGCTAAGGGAATGAATGGATATGATTGACAAATGTGAAGCCCCATTGTTGAGGCTTGCCGAATGCGCTGTAGGGAAGATGGCCTTGAAAGCTCTTTGGAAACTACGGTGAATGCAGGCTGCTACATGTCGCATGGCTGATGGGGTGGACCGTCAAGAGCTTTTTGTGTTTTGGGGACTGCAATGGCCACTTGCTTGTCTTTCAGACACAGTTCAAGGTGATAACCTTTGATCTTCCAGATTTAAGCAGTCTGAACCCTAGGTTCTTTAAAGGTAGTCAGTCACCTGTACACTGTTCATCGCATCAGTGTTTGACTGAA
>NW_015221971.1:0-1013 GCF_001447785.1 Gekko japonicus | reverse complement strand
GGGTATAAATCCAATCTCTTCTCCTCCTGTTCTCCTTCTTCCTTCCAGCTTTGTGGTAAGTTAAAGTTGTTGATATATCCAACTGGCAGTCTGTGGTTTGTGCTTGTCTGCCCTACTAGAAATGGGAAATGTGTCTGGAAGGGTAAGCACAAGCTTTAGTTTGCTGGTTCAGATATAATAACAAGTACGGTCTGCCTTGAAAGAAAGGGAATCAAAGCACATGAGGGTAAGGTAAGAGGGAATATCTTTCTTTATTACATTTTTATCTTGTCCTCGAGCTTACATTATTCCTCTGGTGCCCACTGCTGCCTCACAACTGGGTTAGAATTTATTTATTTATTTAGAAAAGTTATATGCTGTCACTCTAGAGTCTTAGAGCCAAGTTGCACATTATGTTTTTCAAAGCGTTAAGTATGGGTTCCTGGAAATCAACTCATTTTCCTCACATTCACACTGCAGCTACAGGAAAAGGTATTTTTAAAGTCCTCAGGAGCTTAATTGGGCCTGGGACAATGACCCCCCACATACACACCATCCTCCTGAAATAGCTGGAGGGTGAGTAATTTGTCCATCTCTGAAGCTGCATGCACAGTTTAGGAAAACAGCTTAAAGGGGGAGTCAGACGTCCTTCCTCCCCTACACCATATCCTGAGCCTAGTCAGGTTCCTGGGGGCTTTAAAAAGCCTTTTCCCACAGCTGCTATGTGACTGGGGAATGTATTATGTAGTTTGCCTCTTATCTGAGGTGGTTAGGCTAACAGAGGTTGACATCTGAAGTCATCCAGTGAGTTTTGGGCTTGAGCACTGGACATTTACCATCATTTGGAACAGACCTTGATTGAACCTTAGATTTTTATGCCTGCCAAGCCTAACCTCATGGTACACATACCTCAAGTTGTGGTCAGGTCCCTGACAAGGGCTTTCATTCAGGTGAGTTGCAAGCTTGGTGCTAGGAAATCAGTTTCCAGGGGCTTGTTTCAGGACCACTGTGTACAAGGAGAGGACGCTTAAGTC
>NW_015221970.1:0-1013 GCF_001447785.1 Gekko japonicus | reverse complement strand
CCCTTCCCTACCGTAAACATCCACTTTCTCAGTGGGCAGAGCTACCGGTCTCTCCCCTCAACCCTCCCAACTTGCTCCATCACTGCATTTCCACAACAAGCGTTGCCTAATTCCATTTGCTTCGCACACGCTTTTTGTAGCCCGGAAAAAAGCCGCGTCCCCTCGGCGTGGAAGCGCGGATGGGGGAGAGACGCACGTTCACTGTGCTTCTCCAGAAAGGCCGGGCACTCAAGCCAAAAGCTCTCTACGTTTACCATCCAAACCTCTTTTACACATTCGGCCTGCATCACAACCACACCTACAGGTATCGGGGAAGCTTCCCCCTTGTAACGGGACACATCTGTTCTATTGCCTGCTTGAGTTAGAAAGGCAGGGAGTCTTAGTCCTTAAAAAGGGGCGGAGCTGCAAAGAAGCCCAAGGCTAATTTTAAAAAGTTAAACAACATCCTTCGACGGTGCCGATCGACCACGCCCAGGAAGCAGCCTGTTGGAAGAGAACAGGGCAAATCAACCTTCCCGGCTGTGGCCGGAGCAGGAGAGGTGGTGTCCAACCCACACCCCCAAATCAGCCGGAGAGAGCAGCCTCTTGACTCCGATCCCGTAATGCCCTCCACTTAGGGGAGAAGGAGCGGAGGCTTCCTCCGCTACTCCCGCAATGGGGCCACGCCCTGGGGCAGGGAAGTCCGCGCCGGATAGTCCCCCTTGCTTCAGCGGTCCGTCCGTCGGGGTCACGCCGGGCCCTAGGAATTCAGCCAGGGGTGCTGGAGACACTGCGAGGCCGTGGCACGCTCTTCAGGGATGAACTCCATCATGGGCAAGAGGAAGTCGGTGAACTGGGCCGCCTGCTCCAGGGGCCACTCGTATTTCTCTACGAGCACCTCGTACAGGCCCCAGTGCTTCAGGTTCTTAATGTGGCGAAGCTCTCCTGGGGACAGAGAGAAAGAGGGAAATGGCGGCGTGGCCCAAGGCTGCGTGCCCGTGACATCTTTCGAACAGATCGCGATTCTGTATCGA
>NW_015221969.1:0-1013 GCF_001447785.1 Gekko japonicus | reverse complement strand
CCCACCATAACTACGGGCCTGGTTATTGAGCTGCCTGAGACTTGAGCAGCATAATCAGCGGGAGGGTAGTGCTCCCCACCCTACAGATGACTGCACAGGACAGTGGCTCATAACCAGTCTACATCTGACCGTGCTGCCCGAGACTCAAGCAGTGAGCAACTGTAGGGTGGTACCCTCCGCTGTCCTACAGCTGATTGCTAGCTTCCACAACTGCAGAGGCTGTGGCGTCATGGTGGCAGCAGCTTCACTCAGGCAGTGGCTGGGGGGGCAACCATTTGTGCAGTGGGATGTGTGTGCAAGGGGCCACACCTTGCCCCCTCACCGCAGTGATTCTGAGCCACTATCCCTGATTTTTTCCTGCCCCCCCAGAATTGCTATAACTGCCCTGGTCTTTGCTGAAATAATCCTACAACTAGGAATCCTCTGGGATACAAAGGACTATGGGATGATTCACATAGGCATATGCATCCTCTGGTACCTAAACATGCAGACTGAAAAATATTCTGTCTTGAGGCCATGCTGGAAGAGACGGAATTGCTGTCTGCAGCATCAGATCTGTAATGGCGCATTCACTCATGCATGTCAAGCTGCAGTCATGACAGCAAACATGCATGCATGAACCAGCCCTACAAAATTTACACCAACGACCGTACCAATCCTTAAGTCTACTAAGAGTATGGGAATTATTGATGACGAAGGATTTAAACCACGAGTACGGTACAATGAAGACTTGGGACCACAGGGAGGAAGAATGACAAGGGCACAGTTGGAATTCACAGTAACAGTCAGAATTCTCAGTAGGAAAAGTGGAATTCACGACAGGAAAAGTTTCCAGTATGAGCCAAGAGAAATGTACATGACAAATGCATGAGATATTATAACTACTCTGGGATACTGCTATTTGAACACAGCGAGATGGCATTTGATGACAGTTATCTTTCTACTCACAGCTGGAAGGCCCTCCAAATGTGACGCTCCACATGCCTTCTGCAAATGGGCAAAATCAACGACTG
>NW_015221968.1:0-1013 GCF_001447785.1 Gekko japonicus | reverse complement strand
TCATTAGCAACATCTTTATATGAAGCTAGTTTTGATATAGCCAGTACAGACCATTTAATTTGCATGCAAGATAATCTTGGCAAAGCTGATGCTGGGATACTTGCTGTAGGGTCTGTGTTAGTGCTTGGCCAATTGGGACCTCTCCACAGGGCAGTTCATAAAACATGAGCTAGAGGAGTGGCTTAAAGACAGACTTTCTTCTTGTCCAGTTCTTAGCAGATCTGCATTGGAGAAATATGAGTTTTACTCAGGGCACTTGGTAAGATTGCCAGATTACTGGGAAGAGTCTGTGACCAGATGTCCTCTGTGCCCAAGTACTCTAGATCTTATTTGGTTACTTTACACGTTTCTTTTGTATTGTGTTTGCTTTTTTGCCCTTCTGATTTATTACAGGAAACTGTCATAAACCAGTCCTATGCTGAATCTATAAGATATACATTTTTGATTGTACAATATGCAGTTATGATTTGCTTCAAAATGACTAAGTGGAAATACATATTATCTTGTACCGTTCTTAGAGCTACACAGTCACAAAATATTTCCTATTATATATTTTTAAAATTTATTTATTATTTAAGTTATTTAAAACCAACCTTTCTCCCCTCAAAAGGACACATATTGAGTAATGAAGAATGAAGAAACCTGTCTGTTCCTTTGGTTAATCTTGTGTTTGTGATGGTAGTTGCAGTGCTTTGGCTTATAATGCTTTTAACCTTCTCTGTTTTCAGGGGAAGCTGCCAGTTCTGCTCCTTGGACGTTCTTCAGAGTTACGTCCTGGGGAGTTTGTGGTTGCAATTGGAAGTCCATTTTCTCTTCAAAATACAGTGACAACTGGAATTGTTAGCACCACCCAACGAGGAGGCAAAGAACTGGGACTTAGAAATTCTGATATGGACTACATCCAAACAGATGCAATTATCAATGTAGGTCACTTTTCACAAAGCTCTTTTAATTTTCTGTGCTTTTTACTCTAAAATATATTACCAGGACAGATTCTGCTGCTGTTCCTTACC
>NW_015221967.1:0-1013 GCF_001447785.1 Gekko japonicus | reverse complement strand
TCTCTACTTCCTTTTGTCCATCTTGAATACAAGTGACAAAAAAATGTTGGTTATCAGAAAGCAGTCCAAGCTCTGAGAAAAGGACAACTTTACTTCTATAAATACTACAAAAAAGCAATCTCATTGTGACTGCATATATAATATCAATATTATTTTGTGCAATGTTTTACCAATGTGTAGGAGCTCATGTGACCAATTTGTGTGTGTGTCATCAATGCACACACATTCCTTGGTAATGCAAAAGGAGGGGAAGATGCACATTAAATAAGCATACACATCTCCCTATAAAGTTTAGGAACAAAAAGTGGGGCAATGGAGGATCCCAAATTGTTTCATTAAAACCAAAACCAAAAACACAAGACCAGAGAAGACTGGGGAGAAACCTGATGAAGAGAGTTTTGGAAGCATCTTTAGTTGGATCATACTGGTCACCTGCACATAGAAATACTGTCCTTATGTTTGGAAAATGTGGCATGATTTCTCTTTAGGCTTAGACTAAGTGACAGGTTTTTCACAGTCCCTGCCTGCCCTGCCTCCTTACTGTTCTTACCAGTCAGTTCAAGTAGATGGTCAGTCACAGTCTTGACTTTGTTTAACTTAGTACTTCAAGCAAACAAATCCCTCTCTACTGAAACTTTTCTTCCCCTATAAACCGGGTCCATCCATACCTACTAGTACATTAGTTCACTGGGCAGGTAATTGTCGTTATGGCTCCCTAAGTCCCTGACTAGTCAATGGGTCCATGAGAACCCACTGGCCAGGCCTGCTAGTCTTTCTTCTTTCTCAGGAAAAAGGGAGAGAAGGAAAATTTCCCCAATCAGGGATTCTCTCATATGGAAAAATGTTGGCTGGCCTAGCCTCTAAGTTAAATATGCCCAAAAGGGAGTCTGGAAACCCAGAATAGCATTGGAGAGATGTAAGAAATAAACACAATAGCATGGCCTTTTGTAAATTAAAAACCATCTAACCCAAATCAACGGATACTCTGTGTTGAGGCCTAGGTGCAGAAGCAT
>NW_015221966.1:0-1013 GCF_001447785.1 Gekko japonicus | reverse complement strand
GGCTTCCTTAAAATGCTGACTAGGAGACCGTAAGCACGAATCTTGATGTGCCTGTGCTTGGTAGCAATAGTAAAACATTAACATATGTATTTACGGCGACCTGCTGTGCCTCCGTATTTATTGTTTATGGGGGAGAGGGAGGAAGAGCCTCGGGCTGCATAATTGGCGACAGACACTTCCACTGCGCTTGCGATATACTACAAAGCTTTTTAAAAAAAATGCTGTCGATGCAGCAACCAGAGGGAAGGAAGTCCAGGAAGAGGGGGCTCGGACAGAAAGAAAGAACTCTAAATCTGCACCGCCTGATTGCCAAGGAAGGGATTTGTGTCTGTTTGCACACACATAAAGCCTTCGCATTGTATTCCTGGCGGTGGCTGCGGAGCTACGGCAGCGAGGATCCTGTCGGACAATGAAATGAAACGATTAACTCATCCCTTTATTTGTGCTGCCGGACGATGTCGACGCCAGCCTATCTGCTCGGAGGGGAGGAGGACCCGCAAAGAGTTAACTTAGAGAGGACAAGAGTTTAGGAAATCCTCAGGGCATGGACTGCTTAATTAAATTCCGTACTAATCAGCCCCAAGTAGCTGGCTTGCCACTTGCCATAGTCGCAGCAGCCAGGGATTTAGGCACTGAGGGGCTAAAAGAGGAGGTTATGTTGACATCTGAAAGGTTTTCAAGTGGCATCTCCTCATGTGTAGAGCCACGCTGGCACGTTACAGTAGCCATGTGTTTGTCTTGAAGCTGCGGCCCAGGTTAAGAGTGGTGGGCCTTGAAGAGCCAGTTTACATAATCCTGGGGTAACAGAGAGGAGCGGCTATTAGAAAGTGGCAGGACATTGGGCATTCCAGAGAATAGGAGTGAAATGGAGTAGAGAAGAATCAGTCTTCGTTCACAGAAGTAAACTCATTCAATTTAATTTAAAATTAGCTGGGTAATATTTGGCCTCATTTGCCAGGTAATCAGGAGAAACCTCAGGCTGGTTTAAAGGCAGCCGCTTGGCAACCTTAAAA
>NW_015221965.1:0-1013 GCF_001447785.1 Gekko japonicus | reverse complement strand
TCTTGTGAAGGAAGCTAAAAATAAAAGAATAAGGGACATAATCCAGAAAGTATTTCTATGGTGCAGCCTCAGGTGGAATGAATGGGAGCTTTATCACATCTATGCTCCAGCATAATTCTTATTCATTTGGATGGAAAAGCTGCTTATGGCTGTGCACTCAACTCACCCATCACCACTGTGTGAGGACTGTGTTCCAAAGTCTGTTTGATTCATCAGCAAATGAACTCCCTCATAAGAAGTTTTCTCAGAATGCTAACTATTCTGTGCCTTACATCATTCTCTAAAATGATCAATCTGAGCCATTAAAAGTTTTTTTTAAGTGTCACTTCACTAAGTAATGAATTACTAATTCCACAATTACTTTTACATGGCACTGGTGATACATTGCTTGTGATTTAAAGTAAGTAATTACTAGAGTCAAAAATTTCATTATTAAATTATGTAATTCTTTACAAGTCATATTTTATACTTCAATAATTTTTATGAGTGCTCCATAATAAAGTAATTCTACAAATGGTTGTACATTTATCATTTGAAAAAGGATACTAACTTTTCCCCTGTTTTTTGAGATTTCAAAAACTTTTCTAAAGATAATAGAAAAGTGATTGAGGGTACTTTGAACTTAGATGCCCAAAGTTGTATATGTAGTGGTTTCCTAATTTTATCTGTTAAAACGTTTCTGATTAGGCCTGCTAAAATCAATAACTTTAAGCCACTCTCTAGTTCTGAAAAAGAATTAAGTATAGTTATTGTATATAGTGATTTTACTCTTGACTGTTAGATGTTCAGATCCATGTTCAAATCCTCTGGGTTACAATGCTCACAGTATTTCTGTAAGGTTTAATGGAATAAAAATTGTAGACGACGTAGTGCTATTGAAATCATTGATATTACAAAAGAAAAGAAAGGCACTGAGAAAAGAGCTACAGCAACCAGTCCCAAGTGAGGCAGTCCAGACAAAACAGTTGTTTGTACCTCTCAATTATTTATTAATATTTATAGTACATAAACTC
>NW_015221964.1:0-1013 GCF_001447785.1 Gekko japonicus | reverse complement strand
CTTCCTTCCCCAACATCACTATGCAGGTTAACACAGAAATAAACCCCTCAGTTCCAAGGAGTTTACTCAAGGTGTCTAGGACACGGAGCAGTGTTATAGGGAGAAAGACCACTGGCACGTGTAGCTCAGGACTATGCTGAAAGTGAGCCTTAATCACCAATTGTTCCCAGTCTTACTCCTTAAGTCTATTTTAATGGGAGATGTTAGTGTCTGGACCTCCTTCTTGCAAGGCATGTGCTCCACCATTACAATATGGCTCATCTTCTTACCTGGAAAAACGGACTCTGATCTATAAACTTTTACCCCAGAACTCCCTCTTCTTGGAAAACCTGTAATTCCACTGGAGTTTTAAAATAAAATTGTTTTGGACAGGAATTGTAACTAAGCAGTACACTAGCACTTTCAACAACAAATGCATGCCTTTTATAACAAGGGCAAAAACATTTATGTTTCTGATTTCCTTGTTTTCATGTAAAGCAATCATCTTATATTTGTTTTTACCATAGAAAGTTACTCCAAACCTGAAAATAATTGTCCCCATGGTTCATTCCTATGACTGTAACCATGTACAGTGAGTCCATGCTCCTGTTAACCACAAGGAAGTTTCTATAATTGTTTTCATATTAATATAATACAGGGCCCAGTTAAACTGAGAATTATCTTATTACAGGTAATAGCATGGCAAGGTCAGAATTTCTGGAGGGGCTGCTAGAAAAGAACAGTTGGCTACGGCTTGTGAAGCACAGATGAGAACACCACCAGTCAGCCTGAAGCCACATAACAACTTTCGGGCTCATCTTCAAGTTCAGCTGTATCTGCAACCAAGCCAGCGGAGTTGAAAGACCGCTAATGGTAACTTAACAGTAGTACCAACAACAAACCCTGATCCTATAGTATAACTATACGGTGAAAAACTTCTTCAATACTGTCGCCTATGGCTGTTACAAAATGGGACTGAGGCTCCTTATCAAAGTGTATGAGATACAGTGGCAAGCAATGTTCCCTCTAAGCTG
>NW_015221963.1:0-1013 GCF_001447785.1 Gekko japonicus | reverse complement strand
AGAACATTTTTGGATCTAGCTTCATGTGTTTTGGTAATATAGCTAACATTACAGGTTTGAACTTTTAAAACATTTACATGGCAAATTTGATTCTTTTAAATGAGACAAATGCTGCCAAATAGTCCAGACTGTGTCACAAAGGGAGATATTATGATCCAACTGTTATATGACTTTCAAGTAGCTAGGATACACAGGCTAAAGTTCCAGGTGATCAGCAAAATACACCCAAGGCAGTCAACAGGCAGTGCAAAGTTTAAAAATAATTAGCATAGTTAGTACATGTGAAAGTATCATAATTTACTGTAGCGATTGTTCAGAGTTTCTTCTCTTTTAAATTAGCCAGGGAAGTATACATTCCTTTTTGGAATAGGGTTGTACTGACTTATTTACCAACTATCTCTACGTTGGTGGTATGCACTGTCATTCAGCAGTGGCCATACAATAGTTTTGAGAACTCTGCTTTCAAGGCCTTTGTATCATGGCTACCATTCTCATAGACTTTGGATTGTAGGATTTTGCATATATATAATAATCTCCAGTGTTTTCCCTATGTTGTTACTGTAGCAGCCTCATTCACAACCAACAGCAGCATTGCCAAATTTTTATTTAAATAATCTAGTACCAGGATATGACTAGGAGGGTGAAGCTTGGCACGGTCAGGGAACAGGTTAGAGAAACACTGCTTCTGCTAGCATATGACTACATTGCTCTACCATAACGCCCCCTTCCTCAATAGTTTTTTTTGGGGGGAGGCAGCTATGAATGACCCTGTATACAACCCCTGTAATCTCAGCATGGTAGGGCTGAGCACTACCACCAGGCACTCTGCAGGGCAAATCTGCAAGGAAACTAAGGACACGTACTTGGAATAAAGCTCAGCTGAAAAAAGGTGGGTAAGACCTTGTTGGCAGCATGCATAGTAAGGTAGTACAGTTCTCACATAGGGACTGTACTTTTACAAGTTTCACATGGGAAAGTGGCCACAAATTAAAACAGACTGCTTGTTTAAAAAA
>NW_015221962.1:0-1013 GCF_001447785.1 Gekko japonicus | reverse complement strand
CTTAACCACTACACCAAACTGACTAGGAGAAACAAAGGAATAAAATGTATTTCTGGGTTTTCCCTATTATTGTGTTTTCCCTAATGAATGAAATGAAGGGGGACTTTTTCATTCCTTGGGAAACAAATGCTCATCCCTAAGTAAGTCCTCATGGAAACTTAGAAGCAGTACTGGAACCTGAGAATGCTGCTGTGGCTGCAGGGTCAGTTTCAGGACCCCGGACAGCAGCATGGGTTTCAAGGGTTCCCTCTCTCTCTGCTGCCCCTTGTTCCTTTGGCTCATCCACCATTCGAGAGCTCTTCTGCTTTCTATTCAGTTGAGGATGAATGGACTGAAATGTATTTTCTGAATTTAACAACACCTGAAAGACCTTGAATTCAAGACAACTCAGCATGAACAAGATGCTCTGCAAATTCCATATGTTAAAAAGTACACAGTGGGATGCAAATTTTGAATATTCCTCCTAGTCAAAAGTATACACAGATTTGATTGATAAATTTCGCAAAGCATTGTTTATTTCCACTTTGCTCCACATTTTCTGGGACAGCTGTTGGGATAGACGTAGACAGTGGATTCTCTTTATAGGCAATATCATGTAAACTTCTCCATTCATGTGAAAATAAATACAAAAGATGGAGGGTGGTTTTATTGCAGAAAAGGGTGACTTAAATTCATACTCAATTCCCCCCCTTTGCACAATCAGAAAGTGAGTTCTGACAATATTTGAGCTACTTCACTTGCCCATTTGGACAATTACCTGTTCCTACAGGCCTCGTGAGGGGCCGTGGCTCATTTGTAGAGCTTCTGCTTTGCATTAAGAAATCTCCAGGTTCAATCTTCATAATCCTCAATTAAAAGGATCAGGTAGCAGTGAAAGGCCCTGGCTTCGGACCCTGGACCGCTGCTGCCAATAAGAGGAGACAGTACTGAACATGACAGACATGGAAGCCATGTCCAAGTCTTGCACAACTCAGTGCTTCGGATGCTACACCATTCACTCCAGTAGATCATGC
>NW_015221961.1:0-1013 GCF_001447785.1 Gekko japonicus | reverse complement strand
ATCCAGCAGGGCTCTGCTTATGTTCTTGTAAGTGATTTCTTAACATTAACAGGGAAGGAATGAGGAGTTCTTACTTAAAAGGAAAGTTCTACAGTGCTGAGGTGACATTAGAAAAGGAATGTGGTGGGGCAAAAGGGAGGGCTGCAAATTAAAGGAAGAATTAGCAGAAATCACCCCCTCCTTGCTAGCTGTTATTCTAGTTGCCAAAGAGCTCATTCAAGAGAGAAACCATGTTATTTATTCCAATTTCCTTTCATACTGCAGCCACCTGTGCAGGGTCCTGCTCTGTTCCCATTGGCCCCTTAACCCTCAGGAATAGTTTTCAGGGCTACAGGGAAAAGGGAGAGGGGAAGAAATCAGTTTTATTAACTTCTTCCCTTTATAGCTTGTAATATCCAATTTCATGTATTCAAAAATGTTATAGTTCTTCTTAATTGTTGTGATTACAGTTTACTCCCCCACCCTCACCCCCATTTCTTATGTGTATGCCTGAATTTACATGGATAAATTAGAAGTAGCTTGAAAACTGTCTTCTGAAAGAAAGGTGAAAATTTAAACATGATGCTTTATACATGCAGGAACGCTTGTTGGACAGGTGACTGCAACAGACAGAGATGAGCCAAACACTTTACACAGCACAATTAGATACAGAATTGTATCACAGAGTGGTCAAATGTATCATATCTCAGAGGCATTTGGGATACATCCAGATTCAGGTTCTATTACTGTATTATCACCAAACCTGGACAGAGAGGTAATTGTACATGCATTTCACATTTATCTGCATACTGTATTTGCAATTGATATGGCAAGGGGAACATGGTATATGTGAATAAAAGGGGAGCAATACATCATATGGCTTAAATAGAACATCTGTGGGAAGATTTTATATGCCACTTCTCCAGTGACCTGCCTGAAGCAGCTCACAAAGTAAAATATATATATATAATAAAATCATAAAAACAACCAGCCTAAGAATTAAAAATAAAAAACTGCAAACACAAGCCAAGGGA
>NW_015221960.1:0-1013 GCF_001447785.1 Gekko japonicus | reverse complement strand
CTCAGTGAGAAAGGTGGACTATAAATATGGTAAATAAATACTTCAGGAAAGCATCTCATGGAGCTAAACCCTCAGAAAAGCTATCTTCCAGGCATCCAAGTGAATGGTAGCCACCCCTTGTGCCTCCCAGCAACAATCCTTTATTTTAGCCCCTTACCTGGTGACCAGGTACAACAGCAGATTCTCCAAGGATCTCTCCTTTCTCACACTGTTCTATAATGACTGCTGAGCCATGGAAAGAGAGGAGGAGCTGGTGGGGAAAGAGACCAGCAGATACTTACATTGGGGGTCTGGTTCCAGCCTGCCAGCATGCAGTGTTGGAAGGTGCCACACTGGATGGCTGTCATTAGGTTCTTACATGAGTATGTAGGACCTTTGGCACATTGATGGTGAATGGAGATCTTGTTGGCCAGGGCTGAAAAAGGAGACGAGAAGACCAGACTTTTATAAGTGACAGTGGGCTAGGGACAGAAACGTGTGTTCTTGAAGAAGGGTTTACGGTCAAGTGCTTCAGCCACTGGCCAAAGGATCAATAGGCAGCATAAGCAATGGCAATAATAACCCTTAGCTTCAGTGTTCAAAGCATTGTGTGTATTTTATCTCCTTTTTGTTGCATTATTAATATTTACACGTAGGTTGCTATTATGAGTCCCATAATGCAAAGCAAGGTGGCAGGGGCTGAGGGTGAAGCCCCTTGTGGATTTGTGGCAGAGGGGATGCAACAGAACTTTGTGGCAGGCCACATAGCAGCTGCTGTGGGATGGAGCAGTTGCATTGCCTTCTGAAATATACCTGCCAGATAGGGGCAACCAAGCACCATTGCAGAAAGTTAGACCCAGTCCTCAAATTAAGGAGGTGATTCGGAAAGATATCATGACAGGATCAAAAACCATGGAGAGAATGACATCTCTTCTGTCTAATGCTTGACATAGGACGACTGAAGTGTCTCCGTACCAAATCTGGGCCCGAAACCAAACAGATGAAGGTTGGTTTAATCCAGGGAAGTCAGGGGG
>NW_015221959.1:0-1014 GCF_001447785.1 Gekko japonicus | reverse complement strand
AGGTATTTCCCAACCTGGAGCTGGCAAATTTCTTTCTACTCCATAGTTATACCTGGGAGGAGCAATTTCCTCAGGGGAGGGGGGGACAGGAGGAGGCTTACCTTCCCGACGGCTGCTTTTTTACCTGCAAAACCCTTTTACGAAAAAGTGACCCTAAGATCAGGCTGATGGATCTGTTGGCCTAATACAGGTCATTTCCTTTTTGTAGACATGGGTCTGCAAAGGCAGTGTGGTTGTGTTGTGAGAAAAGTGTTAACATCCAGAACAGAAGCAACTATTCAAAACCTTTTTCTTTTAAAAGCCGATGTACAGAGAAGCAGTCATTGGGCAATGCTGCAGAGAGCCACAGAGCCACAGTGTGCAGAAATTTGCCTGCCTTATTTCACTTTCTCCACCAAACCTGTCTTCTGGCAACCTTCCTTGGGCTCCTGTTTCTCTCACCATCATCAACAACAACATATCTCTAGAGGTTAAACCACGTGGTGGGGGGGTTTCCACAGCCCCCTGTCTCATTCATTAGCCCCTTTCTGCCTCAACTCTTTGGGTTGGATCCAGACAAAAAACTAGCTGAAGGGGAGCCGTGGTTTCCTCCAGTTCCCCCTTCCTGCTGCAGATCCCCAATTTGCCCCTCCTTCCACTCCTTAGGGTCTCCTGTCCCCCAGGAGCAGCATTTTTATGAAATCAGTGGGCTCCAGGGGGAAGAGGGAGGGAGGAAAGTTCTTTGGGGACGTGCCTTCCGTTAGCAGAAATTCCAAACCTTCCCTAAGTTTTCTGTTTCTCGGCCAATTTCCCACTCTATACACCCTTTCTAGCTCCTTATCTTCTTTACCTTCATGGGTCCTGTTCTAGTCTTCATCCCGCTTCACAGAGTATCTCCTGATTCTCCTGAAGCACGGTGAATTCTCAGCAGACTAACAATTTTCTCTTGATTCTCTGACAGATTTTCTCTCCTTCCCCAGACTCTGACTTGCAAGCTTTCTGACCACTTTGTTTCCTTGAGAAGTACAAATGTTT
>NW_015221958.1:0-1014 GCF_001447785.1 Gekko japonicus | reverse complement strand
CTCTAGGAATCCAAAACTGTTTACTTTGTCCTTTATTTGCCTTCAGATCATAGAAAGTTTTCTCATAGCATAAGAACGCAAGAGGTTAAAGTGAGATTTTGAGTTTCTATGGGGATTTTTTTCCTGCTCTGCATTGTGAGCTCTTTCTCTTTCTTCTTCAGAATTTTGTGTGTGTACCTCTTTCTGCCTTAACTGCCTTAAGGCATACTGAGTGGGTGTGGTAAACTGAGTTAGGTGAGGCTTATTTCACTTTTCTCAAAGGTTGTACATCCCTGTCTCTCAGCCTCTTTTCTTTCTGTTTTTCTGTGTTTCTTTAAATGTTTTAAATCTTAAATTGGAGATCCCAAACAAATAAAAAGGTGTGACTTACAGTGTACTACAGTTCTATCTGTATCAAGTTACCTTTTAAGGCATAGAAACACCCCTGGATTGTGTAATAGATCGTGTAATCCATGCAGTGTCAGTATTAGACCCCAAGGGCGAACCAGTCCCAGGATCTGACCCACTGACGGGGGAGCCTGACAGATTTAATCAGGTTTAAATGAGCTGAAGCAGAATGAGATATAGACTTGTGAAGTAACCTGCTCTGCCTCTTATTAGCACAAACACTTGAAAACAGACAGCAGCCATGATTTCTTAATTTCTTTCCTATGCAGAAGCAATTAGAATGCAAAAGAACCATTCACATGCCTTTAATTTATCTTCTTTAATTATCACCCATCTTTAGCAACATCTGGTCCTAATTTTTTATTAGAAAGTTTGCATGTTTGAATCAATTCTGGCGGGTGTTTCATTTGCTCTTGTTTTCATTTTCAATGGAGCTGGATTATTCCCATGGTGGGAAAAGGCCAGGGTTGCTTTCTTTCTGAAAGGATAATAAATCAAGCAAGGGTTTGTCTGTCAGATCATTATTACCATGTAGGCACACCCAGATACAAATCCTACAGATTAGTTCATGTACATACTTGGGTTTAGGAAGCCAAGCATTGCAAAGGCTAGACTGCTTTCCTGTTC
>NW_015221957.1:0-1014 GCF_001447785.1 Gekko japonicus | reverse complement strand
CTGAGTGGAATCTTTCTCACAAACCATGAGGGAGGCAGATTTTGTTTCTTTATGAGGGAATATTTTGTTAGCCATGTCTTGGATTAAAATTTGGCCCAGGCAAAATTGGGCTGGATCTGAGGACTTCTAGTTAGTCAGCCCAGGTTGTTGTTTTTTAAGTCTCATATCCCAAGGCATCAGAAATCAATACACCTTTATTTAGAAATACACTTGTCGTAGAACGCCTCATGCAATGGTGTCCCTTCATTTTGGACCTGTGATCAGGTGTCCCGAAAGACAGGAGAAATAAGGACACCTGTATAAACTGAGCTGTTAAGAGAATGGGTTCTGTTCAAATCTTAGTTGTGCCATGAATCTTCCATTTAACTCCCAAACTAAACCTAAATACCCGTGACTGCATTTGCCAATATAGGTCCCTGTTAGTCTCGGCTCTTCCTTTTTTTCTTTTCTCTCTTCCATCTGTTGTTTCCTTTCCTTGTTGGAATTTAAATTGTAAGCTGCTTAGAGCATGAACCTAATTTTTGGCATTTGTTGCTCTGTGAAGCACCTTGCTGCTGACCCTTATTCAAACAATGAGTCATGCTCGTATTCCATTAACTTTTAAATGCAACTAAGTATAATTAGACCAGAGCTACAATCACTCACCCACCACAGTCTATAATATGGATGTAATAATAGAAGCCTACCTTGCAGAGATGTTGTAAGGATTACTGAGGTAACATAAGGGAAGCAACATTTAAAGTGCCATAGGAACATTAATAGGGGCATACCTTTATTTTTGGTGTCTTCCAGATCTGATTGCATAAGCATATTGCTAGTCTGTATGTCTTACAGTGCAATCCTAAACAGAGCTATGGCCTTTTAAGCCCATTGATGTCAGTGCATTTAGAATGGTGTAAGTCTGCTTCGGACTGTCTTAGACCACTTGGACACAACAGTCCAGTCCAAAATTATTTATTCATTTGTTGACTTGAAGATCCAAAGCAGCTTAGAGGTTAAGATGCTGAGCTGCAG
>NW_015221956.1:0-1014 GCF_001447785.1 Gekko japonicus | reverse complement strand
TGAAGCAGAAAGTGATGGCTTCCTAGTGATAATTGTTACTGGAGATGAAACCTGGGTCCACTGCCACCACCAGAAACCAAGACAGCGAATAACACCATCCCTCCTGGCCAAAACCAAACAAATTCAGCATGTGGCCAGAACCCATTTTGTGGTATCCCCCCAAAAATCCTGGATATATTTGGGAGACCCAAAAAATCCAGGCCAGAGAGTCTCTTAATAATGCCACTGACAGAAAAATTAAAAGGGGCAAGAATGAAGCCTTGTTTCACTCTTCTGTTAACAGAGATACTCTCTGTCAAGGAGCCAAAGATCCCTACTCTAATTTTGACAGACACACCTAGATATAGTTTTTTTTAATTGATAGTGAGGCCTAAATAATGGCAGGTCTTGAGTGTGAGGGCTACGTGATCTGATAATGATTCCTTTGAGTCCATAACAAAAAGCCAATCATGTAGATACGGGAAGATAGTATATCCCTGAAGACATAAATAGGCAACAGGCAGGGCCATGCACTTGATGAACACCCTGGGAGCAGTCACCAACCCAAAGGGCAACACACAGTATTGCTAGACCTTTCCTGCATAGTGGAAGCAAAGATACTTCCTATGTTCTTTGTGTATAGAAATATGAAAATAGGCATCCTGTAAATCAGTGACAGCAAACCAATAATTGTGATTTAATAGACATACCAAAGAAACAATTTTGAACTTGGTCAACCATAGAAAGACATTAAGCCCTTGGAGATCAAGGATAGGACCGGAACCGTTAACCTTCTTATCTACCAGAAAAAAACTTAGAATAAAACCCAGGTACTGAGTAGGATTCCAAAACCTCCTCAATCGTATCCTTCTCAAGGAGAGACAGGAACTGGGGTAGCAATTCAGGTAATATATTATTTACCGCCTGTGAAACCCTTCAAACCGGTGGTAAGGAAGAAAACTCTATAACCTTGTTATAACAGGCAGAAACCCAAAAAAAGCAGTTTGGGGTGGCTCCTGAACTAAACCCTGAACT
>NW_015221955.1:0-1014 GCF_001447785.1 Gekko japonicus | reverse complement strand
TCCAGACTGCAGTCTACCGCTGTCAACCACTACACCATGCTGGCTGGCTCTGCAGTTAGTTATGTCTACTTTTTAGTTTTCAGGGTATGAGCAACTTCACACTGGACCACTCAAATACAGGAGTTCTCTTGATGTCCTTTAAATAAAAAGTTCATACCAGTATCCTACCTGACCAGCTCCTTGGGATGTGTGACTATGTGCCCCTCAAGAAATTGGCTGGTGTTATAAAAAGCAATATTTTCTTAAAATAATCTTAATGTTTTGACTAAGCAGGGATCGCCAAATTCACTCGGTTACTTTAGGCAGAATCCACTTGCAGTTTCATTAGCTTCTTTCACGTTTACCTTCCTGTAACAAGAGTATTCTCCCATCCAGCCCTTTCCCACAGATCGTGTGGGCTGGCAACTAGTCTACCGCTAATGACACTAGCATAACACTAAGCATAAAATGTGAGTTTCTTTTGTTTGGATTTAGGTGGTATTATCAGTCTATTGGACAAGGAAGCTGGGCAAACAAGTGGAACCTGAAGGGAAAGCATGCATTTTAAAAGACACAAATAACATCCATTTCATGTTGATGTATATAATACCTTTGTTTTGTGTTTATCAGGTTATGAATAAATTTATGTCTAAAAGTAATTCCATCTTTACTCTTACACAAAAACTAGATGCATGAGAATGTTTATGATTTTTGCATTTACGATGCATGTGTAAAATTATTCCTTTCTCCAAAAGGGTTGCATTGTTGGATTCGACATGGCTCATGCTGTTGGTAACATTGAACTGTATCTGCATGACTGGGGAGTAGACTTTGCCTGCTGGTGTTCGTACAAGGTAAGAATATTTGTAGCATTCCAAAGCATGTGCAATAACTACATTGCAGAGGATTCTGTGGAAATGTACTCAGAGTTAAAGACTTTTTTGAGGTTGTTAAAAGTATAACAGATCTGTTCAGTAACCATTTTATAGAAGCCACTTTTCTGCATAATAAGATGTCTTCTAAGTTTCATTCATC
>NW_015221954.1:0-1014 GCF_001447785.1 Gekko japonicus | reverse complement strand
TCTCTTCTTCTTCTGTTGTACTCACCCTCCTCCTCAACCTGCTGTTGAACAAGTGTATGCATTTCCTCCCTCTTCCATTTTACCCTAACAATCTTGTGAGATAGGTTAGACTTAAGAAGGAGCGATTGGCCCAGGGTCACCCAGTAAGCTTCCTAAGCAGAGTGGGACTTGAACCCAGGTCTCTCAGACCTTTGACATTAACTACTACAGTATGCCAGCCGGCCACAGCAAGTAAAGTTGGGCTTACGAAGGTGCAAATGGGGAAGTTTGGCAGCCTTGTCCCATCTTGGTACACGGAAGCATGTACAAAGATTACAGACAACATACCCAGGTGAGGGGATTGACAACTTTAGCTCTTATGCAGAAAAGCTGACACAAAAGTTTTCTTTAAAGCTACCCATTAACAAAAATATGCCTATGTGAAATATTCATATATTGAAATGAACATTCTATTGGAAGGTTACATAACCAGCCTTAGAGCTCTCTTTCTTCAGAGCTGGTATTTCAAGCATTCATCTGTAAACACAAACAATCTCCCAGCGCTCAGTCTTAGGGCTGCTGGAGACACATGAACAATGAGGGGGAGGGGCTGCTCACATCCACACACAGAATCTCAGAAGACCATTTGTATAGAGAAATTATGACACTCTCTCTGTTGGAAATATCCAACCAAACTCCCAAGCAGTTCCTGATATCAGTAACAATGAAATAAGGATTGTGTACCTGACACACAACCTAGATGCTGCCTGTTTCACAAGGCAGTTGTAGAAACCTACATCTTTAAAAATGCAACCAAGTTTTCTGTCCTATGCTTTCAAATGGCAGCCAGGCATTCCTTAGCTTACAAAGGGTGCTTCAGGACATTGGGCCAAGGAGAACAACAGGATTCACATCATTTGAACCAGGCTGACAGACTTTCCTCCTGGTGCAATCAGGATTGTGAAGTACTACTACAGACACAACAAAGGTTTATTCAAAGTAAGACCTTTTGTTGGTCTTAAAGGTGCTACTGGA
>NW_015221953.1:0-1014 GCF_001447785.1 Gekko japonicus | reverse complement strand
CAACATACCTGCCCTCTGTGCAAAGATTCAGAGAGGCTCTAGGAAGTTAAAGAAAAAATAGTTATCCAAACTGCAAATTCCTCCAAACAGTAGCGCATCTGATTTTACTGTCAATCATACCAAACACTGATCTGACATCATTTTGGGTTTGGGAGAGCTCCGACCCTATAGCAATGGTGAACCTAAGAATGGAGTCAAACAGTGCCAGAAAGGGAGACTTAGACCCCCTCTGTGTAAGGCACTCAGAGCTTTCTAAACATAAATCATACGAACAACCAAGTAAATGAACGTACCATTTCATAGTAAATTATTGAAGCACTACAGACATTTAGAAAAATTAACTAATAATCATGTTCACATGGGGGGAGTTGTAATTTCACTCTTCTTTGTGATCACACAGCATCATCTGACTCATAGTTAATATACAAATTATTCAGCTAATTTGGAATACTAGTTCAAGTAAGCCACTATAGGTCCCTATCAGGAAGAAAAGTGTAGTAAAAAAATTAAATAAACCGAGGCATGGATTACACATCCAGCAGGTTGAGGCAACGGAGTGGGTTTTTCCACTTCAGGCTGCAGGTGGAGAATATCATTTTTGTATGTTCCCCCACATAAACGCCAAGCACAGTTCCACAAAATTAAAATGTAGTACAATCGTCATCACATCTACGAATAGTTAAATTGGAATTCCAGATAACATCTGTTATCTATTTCCCCATTGTTTTCCCCATTATGGTCTCATTTTTTCCAGATAACCTAGGAGGTGATTTCTTGCAATCATATCTTTGTTTTTGTGTAGAACAGAAGCACAATCATAGCAGAGAATAGATGGACATAACTCCACCATTTTGCCATTTTTTAAGGATGACATCATTTGGTATGGGTGCACTGGTGGTATGACAGAAAAAATTATTTCCAGCTGTCAGCCTCAAACTGCTTGCTGCAGTTGCTGTTTTATATTTTAAAAGGTTTTTTTAATGGCATTATTACACCATTGAGAACTGGCACAAT
>NW_015221952.1:0-1014 GCF_001447785.1 Gekko japonicus | reverse complement strand
CCTTGGTGTGCCTCTCGGGCTTCAGCCACTGGTGGCAGAGCCGCCGGAGATGCCGGCAAGCTTCCCGGGGCCCTTCGGCTTCCTGGTAGCCAAACTGCCGGAAAAGCCGGCACTCGACGTGCGAGTTGATAGGCTCCTCGATCAGGACCTCCCCCACGGCCTTCTGACAGTCAGTTTTGTCTTGGGCCGCCAAGCTTTCTTTGGCCCGTTGGTCTTCTGTGCCGAGGCCCGGCAGGAGCTGTGCATCCCTGTGCGGCTGGCTAGAGTCAGTCATCTCGTCAAAGGGGAACCGAAACCCCCGAACGTTGCTCCTCGGAAGAGGCCTTGGGATCCGTGGGCTTTCCCGTCCGGAGCGTGGAGGCTCCAGGGCTTTCATGAACTCCTGCAACTGAGACCCCCACTGCCTCTGCAGACCCTTGCGCTGCTCCCGGGTCACTTCCTCCGGGACGGTCTTCTCCCAGAAGTCCCGGATACTCCTGGCGTGGATGAGGCGAGGGGGCTCAACCCCACCCTTCCCCGGTTCGGGGCCAGCCGGTCTCTTCTCTCCCGTGTGCATCCTCTTCCCTTGCTCCGCCTGCGAGAGACCCGGGGCCGACGCATCGGTGTGTTCCGCGGCCATTTCCTCGCGCAGGGCAAACGCAGCCGGAGTCGGCGGTCAGTCCTGGCGGTGCTGCTGACCCTTAAGCTCCCAAAGGCAGCGAGACTTCAAGCGGGGGAAGATGGCTGCTTCCAAAATAGCAGGTAGGACTTCTCCCTGAACGAACGAGAGGAATCAGAGACAACCTGGGATGGCCAAAGATCCTCTGACTCAAAGCCACGTCCTGGATCTTCAGAACATTCTCGCTTCACGCTAGGGCCCTTTCTATGCCCAGCAATGCTTTGTGAAACAGTTGTAATAAAATTCAAAAGGCTTCACAAACTTTAACCTGCACAACAGCCCTTTAAAGTAGGCCAGTTCTATTCTTCCTCTGTGGCAGGCAGTCTGCCCATGGCCTTTAATGGCATCTGATATCC
>NW_015221951.1:0-1014 GCF_001447785.1 Gekko japonicus | reverse complement strand
AGTAAAAGGTGGGGTATAAATCCAAATCCAAATCCTCCTCCTCCCCTCATGTTACATCCAATGTGTGAACTAAACCCAACATTTATCCAGATGTCTGTCCCTGGTTTCATTTTTGAAGTGAACACATGTTGGTTCTTTCCTACAAATAGGTGTACACATGTACAGGCAGGAGCTGGGTGTGTTCACTGTAACATGTGAACAGGGCCATTAACAGGTGATAATGCCCCATACCCTGAAAACATCCTTTGCTGACTTCAAGCTGCAGTGAAAAGCACAGGAGGCCACCAAGCCTCATTTCCCTGGTTAGCTGGTAATCTTGAAAGTTTCTCTTTTTCAACCTGACGTCACAGATCCCAGGAAATCCCATTCAATGCAGTGGGACTTGCTCCTGAGTAAACTATGATTAGAACAGAATTGCAAGGGGATTTGTACTATGTGACTATAAATGCATATACCCAGGGACATTTTCACATAAGTGTTACCATCAACACACCTTGGATTTTCCTCTGCCACCTCATTCCATTCTGCAGCACCAGTTCAGCAAAACAGCCACTTAGCAGCTAAGCTGCCCACAGAAAGGACTGTACCCTTGGTGGGTGTTTGGTTGGCCCTGTCACATTTATTTAATATAGTTTTAGAACAGCAGCAAAACAAAACATAACAGAAAAGTTTATGCAACAGAAGAGACTAATAATAAGAATAGACATTCTCAGTAATATATGAACAACATTTTAAAAAATTAAAGAAAATTTGTTTAATACATCATTTTAGAATAATTTTCACAGACTTATTGTATCTCACAAGTTATTTAGATTGTGCACCCTTTGGGCACAAAAATGTTTGCCTTTGGAAAAAGTTGCTATAAACTACATAGAGCAAGATATGAATCATATTTTTAAGTGCATAACATTTTTTTTTTAAAGAACGACAGCTCCCTTGGTTGTTTTTTAAAGAAACCTTCAGTCCCTTTGTGAATTTTCCCCAAGTCTGTCAAGCAAGGACATATGTCAAGAT
>NW_015221950.1:0-1118 GCF_001447785.1 Gekko japonicus | reverse complement strand
AAAATAAAATAAAAATAAAAATAAATAAACAATATTATTTTCCCTCCTTTTAAATACCTCAAGTATTCCCCCTAACCCAGCCGAAGCCCCCAAATTCACCTCAAAATGTGACTTCAAGAGAAATGTTGTGGTAGCTGTAAATCAGAATAACCATATGGTGAAGAAAATAGCAACATCACCGGTGGTCGAAAGCTACTTTCGGCCTGGTTCTGCCCAATAATAAATTGATGGCTAAGAACAAAGCATACCAAAATGGTGACACTGGACCTTTAAGAAAGTTGGAATTCAGAGAACTGGGAAATAAAATTGGAACAATACAGAGGAGGAAAGAATCCCACAGGGTTGGCTGTTTCTTAAAGAGGCAATATTTGAGACCTGAGGGAGAATTAGATTCTTGAGGGCAAGACACATAAGAAGAGGACAAACTGGGTGTCATATGCAGAGTTTAGTGGCCTAATGTCCAAGCAAAAATCTTCCAAAAGGCCCAAAGCTGAAGAAGTTAGTAAGGAGGAGCACAAGATGGCAGAAGAGAGGACACATGAAAAAATATAGTTAGGCAGACAAAGGGATACTAGAAGAAGGAGGAGGAGGAGGAGATTGGATTTATACCCCATCCTTCACTCAGAGCGGTTTACAAACTCCTTTCCCTTCCCCTCCCCACAACAGACACCCTGTGAGGCTGGTGGGGCTGAGAGAGCTCTGACAGAAACTGCCCTTTTTTCAAGAACAGCTGTGCCAAAACTATGGCTTGCCCAAGGTCATCCAGCAGGTGCAAGTGGAGGAGTGGGGAATCAAACCCGGTTCTCCCAGATTAGAGCCTGTGCACTTAACCACTGCACCAAACTGCCAATGACAATAGCAAATTATTCAAATTATTCAAATTATTCAGGATGTTGGTTCATCTAAAGGACTTCTTTCACCTGCCCAGGATCTGAGATCCATGAATGGTACTTTCCTCAGGAACTGGAATTTGCTGAGGTTAGGTTCGCTGGGAACCATGGAAGGGCTATTTCTGATGCCAACTCCAAATGGCAGAACTGTCTCTCCTAAGTGGGGAGGCTGGTGCCATCCCTACAGATGCTCTGGACTATATATAGATATATACAGAGAGAGAGAGA
>NW_015221949.1:0-1014 GCF_001447785.1 Gekko japonicus | reverse complement strand
AGTGTTTAATGCATGTCCCACACTGAATTAATTATGCTTTTTGTGTTCTGCATGTTATTCTGGCATCACTTTGCAATCCCCTTCCCCACCCTCATGTTTTTATCCGTATGTGCATGCTAGTCTGTTATAATTGCAGGCTCCATTTAGGGTTCTAAATGAAGGGGACTACAAAGTGAGACTAGGAGGCCCAGAGATCCATGGAACGGATGTGTAACGAGCACAAGATCCAGTCAGAGTGGGAGTCAGTCACTCCTAACTGATGATGAATGGGTGAAGTCAGTGGAACACGGGGTATGTCAGTCCCTGAAGAGGCACAGTGCCTTTCTGTAAAGAGCTTCCTAGCCCATATTAAGACCAGGATGTTAAGTTTTCTATGCAGTTTTCACACTTCTCAGTTTGGTCTCTGGGAGCTTTCTCCCCACCCCTCCCTTTTGTTTGTACCTGTTCAAATCACTAGCGGTAAAGGGGTCTTGCCTCTGTGCCAATCATGGAAGCTGAAAAACTAGGCCAGCCAAAGAGAAAGTAAGGCTCTGTACATAGTTGGGTAGCTCCATAAATATGCAGACAAATATGACTTCATGAGTCAAGTCAGAAGAGAGATTCTTCTGGAATCCCGCTTGAGGTGGACTTGCGTTGCTCCAGAAGGCACAGAGTCAGTTAAAGGAGAGGGGAAATCAGCCTGGTCAAACTTATGGGGTCCTGGAGGGAAACATTTTTGAGGTGGCTAGAGGATTTCCAATTTTTTTCCCTTCTGCAGTTTCTTGCAGGCCCCTCAGCTTGTGTGTGCATGTATATTAGAGACATGTATGTGCCATATGCTAATTGTTAAGGTGCACAACTCTCTTTACTATAACAATGACAGTAATTTCAGTGATACCTTAATTAGGAAGGTAATCTGTTTTCCAAACCTTCTGCAGTGAGTGTCTTGCTCTGATCCTCTGCTTTTGCTCCCTTTCCTACTTTATGAATTACCACTTAATAGATAATCTTAGGAATGGCTTCTAATAGAATTAC
>NW_015221948.1:0-1014 GCF_001447785.1 Gekko japonicus | reverse complement strand
CAACAGTGCTTGGGAAAAAATGAGTTTCCCATATGCTTTGGGGCAGGTAACAATGTTTTTGAAACTACAAGTTGTAATTACATGGCAGTTGGGAGACGTTATACAGAAGGGATGGAGTCTGCCATCTGCTTACTCCAGAGTAGTTCCATCAGCTTGGGACTTTGGTAACACTATTCTTAAATGATGTGCAAAATAGCAGCTTGGAAATCTACTAATATAATTTCTGCTTTGGGGCTTGGTCTTTCTAGTTTAGAAGAAAAATTACTAGGGGTGATGGTCCTGAAATAGGTGTATCATATTATACATGGTATAGAAAGAGCTGATAAAGTGGTCTTTATTTACGTCTCCCAAAATACTAGATTATGGGGACACCCAATGAAGTCAATAGGCATGCAGAAACAATATAATAAACCTTCACTACCACAAGAGGTAGTGGTGGCCATTAACTAATGACTTTAAAGGGGGAATCAGACAAATTTGTGAAGGATTGGTCTGTCAATAACAATTAGCCAGGATGGCTAAATGGGGCCTCCATACCCCCCCCCCTACACATCTTTTAGGGCATTAGCTTGGCTTCTGCGTGAAACAGGATGCTGGACTAGAAAGGCCGTTGGACTGGATCTTCAGGGTTGCTCTTACGTTCTTTATGACTTTCCCAAAGACACTAATTACCAAAGATGTGTGATGTGCCCCCTGTTCCTGCATGAATATATCTGAATCTGAGTTAGTATAGCATCCTGACACTTGGACTGGCCTACATGCCACATGGAATGATCAGAATATTCTACCAAAAATTTTAGAACTCTGATCAACAATTTTAACAAGTAAGAGTTGAAATGTCAAGGGATTCTGAGAGGTATGTCAGTTATTGTAATTTTCAAAGCAGGGTTAGTTAATCAGGGTGGAAATTACTGGCCTACATAACAGGCTAATTTATATTTTAATTGCCTCTTTTGCCTGCTATTTCTGTACCCAAACTGGGGGTGGGCTGTGGCTCAGAGGTACAACATCTGC
>NW_015221947.1:0-1014 GCF_001447785.1 Gekko japonicus | reverse complement strand
TCACTGTACTGGTCTTGAACTTAATCACAGATGCCTGTATGGTGCAAGAAAAGAGGTAGGAGAGACAGTGAGGGATTCATGGGGGCAGGGCTGGCCAAAGGGTTTATGATGCCCTAGATGAACTCTGTGTTTGCTACATACACACACAACATTCAATATAGATACAAATAAAAATGAACTTTAATCTTTATTTACATGGCATTTGAAATTATAAATGTCAAAATTAACCTTGACATTCACTTCCATTATCCATCTAATCTGGCACCCATGAAAGCCTGGTGTACTAGGTGACTGACTAGTTAGTCTGTTTGGTTGGACTAGTCCTGCAAAGGGGTGTTTTCCCCAGGCAGCTGGAAGATAAGCAGAGAAAAATCCCTTGGAGCTGGCCCAACAGACTGCTCCCCATTGGCAGAGAGAGGCAGGAGTGCAAATGGAAAAGTCAGCTCAGTTCTCTCCAGATGGTGCTGGTCTTGTTATGCTGCCCCAGAGGCCAGTTTTGTAGCTTGTGCAGAGATTCAGCCCTGCGGCAACAGAAAGGATGAGCACAGAACTTACAACAAATGAATGCAGTTGAAATAACAAATTACCAGGCATTGTTTCAGGGAAAAAGAATGTCCTTTCTTTCACAAACTTAAATAACACTTGGAGATTCCTGTGATTTGGCCTTACAACAGAAGAGAGGCCAGCCTCTATAGAAATTACACCCACCCACACACTAAAAGAAATTGCAATGGCTTCCAAAATGGGATGACAAAGGGATTTTTGTCAATGGAGGATGACTTCCCATCCCCCTCCTGCTGCCACTCCAAATGTCCCATGAAATGCTGCTCCTGGGGTACAAGGACCCCCAAAAAACAGTGTACAGGAGGAAATCAGAGCTCCTCTGCAGAATGGGAGAATCAGCAAAAATCACACCTCTTTCTATATGTGGAAATGGTCAATAGGATCCAATCCAATATAATATGGCCATAGAGATTAAGAGCACAGATGCCTTTGAGCTAGCATGTTGTAGTG
>NW_015221946.1:0-1014 GCF_001447785.1 Gekko japonicus | reverse complement strand
TTTTCATTGTCCGTGATCTTCCCTTGGACGTTTTCAGTTCCCTCCACCGCCTCGAGAACATGTTGGTTACAAGGTGGGGTGTCAAGAATTCCAGTCCCGTTAAGTCAAAGGACGAAAAAGAACGGCAATTTGGGCTCGCCTCGGAGGTCCAGACGAGGACGGCCTTTTGTAACGTTGAGTCCTGAGTCCTATAAATTCTTTTGCTGGTAGCTCAGGACTTTATTATTTTAAAAAATTAAGATCTGGGAGAAGCCAGTTGCGGAGACCACACAGTGACACTTGGAAATGAGAGGGAGAAAAATTGCGATGGAGAAACATGGCAGGGTCAGTGCATTGGACTGCCAACGGGCCTTGAAATTTACACTCCAATTACGGCAAGACAATGAGCTGGATGGAGAAAATTCCCCATGCGGCGGCTGGCTGGGAGGTTCATCCTCCTGGAACTGCTTACGTCCCGACGGCATCCATCGCAGCGCGTTCCCCGTTTAGTCTCGGGGGCCGCTCCAGAATTGCACGCTCGGCCACGCTTTCAATTCCCCGATGGGCCCGTTGTCTTTTCCTATTGCTCGTTTTTGATTTTTCTCAGGCTGAGATGCGCCAGAACTCTCCCAAGAGGCCGACGGCTTTGAACGTGCCTCTGTTGCATTCCAGGCTTTGGCTGGTGCTATGGAGGGTGAAGGGGAGGGGAATTCTTTCGCATTTCAGCTGGGGAAACCGGGACGGAAATTTCTCAGAGAGCAGCTGAGCAAACTGGGATGCTCAGAATCAATTGTGCACATCGATGCAAGATGTGCACATTGCAGAATAGGGCTGCCAACTTCCAGGCGGGGGCTGGAAGTCCACCAGAAGTACAACTGACCTCCAGTTTGTTTCTTTGTTTGTTTATGGTTTATTCATTTAAACCGTTTATTCCACGTCTCCTGGAAAAAAGGGTTGCTTTGGAAAGTGAACTGCATGGCACAATGCCCTACTGTATGGCACTGTGCCCAGTTTGGTGTCGTGGTTAGGAGCACG
>NW_015221945.1:0-1015 GCF_001447785.1 Gekko japonicus | reverse complement strand
CTTCAAAAACTGTGAAACTTGTTTGACCACATGCATATAAGACAAAATTAATGCATACATTTCAGTAAACAATGTCTTTACTGTACCTAACGTCTTTACATTTTTGAAAAATCTTATCATCAGAAACCTCTTTCTTTCTGTTCTTTGGGCTACTGTCATCTCAGCCTCCAAATCACTCTCTTCTCTAGTAAACACCCTCTTTTTTCCCTTTGCTTTGAAAAAAATTATTGTCAAATTGTGGCAGAAATAAAGGCACTTCCCTGCCGAGAATTCTTAAAGAGCTGTTAAGCAGAAAACACTGAATTGGATGGCATCTTAGGTTTCCTGCGTGAGCAATTTTTTCCTCACTTCTGCTTGGGTTCTTTGTTCCTGGAACTGAGCAGTGCTTCACCAAAGGTACAAAGGGAGGTGGGGAAGAAACTTAGTGGAATTTTTAAAAACCTTTGTATTTCTTCAATTGTCACAGAGAATTTGAAAAAATGAAAACAAAATGGACACCAGATCCATCTGGGTTTTTCCTCTCTCTCCTGAAGAGATCTTCCTTTAAAATCTTCTTAAAGACTTTCTGCCCCCGTTGAGCAGAACAATGTCTGAGAGACCAGAAGACCTAACAGAATGTAAAGCATTTTCTGATAAATGTCGAATCTGATGGCTCTGCCAAACATGGGAAGCCATTGTTTGTTCTCTGAAGCTCTCTGACATTTTTAACAAATGCCTTTTGTGTGTTAAGATTGAATTGCATATTAAAGTAGTAGAATATCTGAAAAAGTGAAATACTTTTTTTTAACACTTTGCTAAGCATGTTAGCCATTTTTGCTCAAAAACTGAAATCCCTGTCCAAAGATACTGAAAGGGGAGGATCACATGGATGATTTTGTTTCCATTGCCAAGTGAGTTTTGTCATGTACCCCAGCCAATTTGATAAAACTGGTCTGTCAAAAGATATATTTTCTCATGTTGATCTTGTCCCATGACCCCACAAAAATGAAAGGAGAAGAAGAGAAGAGATTGGATT
>NW_015221944.1:0-1015 GCF_001447785.1 Gekko japonicus | reverse complement strand
CTGAAGATTTTCTGCCAATTGGGCTGAACCCCCAAAAAAGAATTTGCGCATTACATCTTATACGAGAATATACCAAGTCAAACCATTGGTTCAAGGAGCTCACTAATAACCATCAGAGAGAAAAAAATACAAAGATACAGCCCACAATCTGTAGGTTACAAACTCACAGTTGTTTTCTTTGACCTTGCTGGCTGATTGCTGGAAATTCTCTCTAAAGTCTCTGCATTTATCATTAAAATGCCCATGTAAATATAGCAAGCTTTGCTTTCATCTGAAAGGAGAGGTCAACCACTGTGCGCAGTAATAGCCTGACACTCCAAGTTCCTATATTACTTAAACGTGTCTGCTCTATGTTTAGTTCTCCCAAGTGATCACTTTAAGAAATACTGTCAGTTAGGATGCTGATCCTATGACATTTTCTGATGCCTTCCCCAACACTCAAGGGAACACATAAATGCTGTTACTGTATCTACCCAAACTGTTGCAGGAACACTCTAGGAATTTTTATTCATCTTCACTTTTTTAGTTTTTATTTCTATTTCTCTCCTGTCCTATCCCAAAGGCTCACGATGAGGAACAACAAATTTTAAAACATGCTGTTTTATGAATATGTTTTATGTTAACGCCTTGGAGATATCTAGCTAAGCAGGAAAGAATCTTCCTCTGTTGTTCCTTTTCAGTTGCTTCTGCAAAAAACCTGCAGATTTCTCAAGGGTATGAAATCAAAGTTTCAGCACAGAGAGAGAGAGAGAGAGAGAGGGAGAGAGAGAGAGAAACTAATGCAAATAGTCCATGATGATACATGTCACTGCATTTTACATGATTTCCCAGGATATTCCTGAATGTCCAAGACACTAGAGACATTTGAAATTGAAAACAGACAAATATTATCACAATCCTATGCTATTTCCAGGTCTTCCAAACTTACCTTTTATGATGTAAACAAACTTAGTTCCAAGCCCACCTATGTAGACTGATTTAAATAGGGCCTAAAAGTAAAGGTAAAGGTTCCCTT
>NW_015221943.1:0-1014 GCF_001447785.1 Gekko japonicus | reverse complement strand
GTATATTAAAGCAAAAGTTGAGTTTATAGCAACTAGCATAAATGCACAAGAAAGTCAGATTCTTATTTTCAGTCAGGATATTTCTATTATTTTCAATTACAAGAGTGGCTAACTTACAATGCAAAATATATATTTTTTGCTTTGTTCATCTTTTTTTCAAAATGTAGTCTTATAGTATTACATTTCAGTAAGACAGCTTGTGGTTATAATGCAATAAGGAATGTATAAAGAAGGCATGTTATGTTCAGCCCTCTTTGAAGAGAATTATGATGAAAGTGTTTTGCAAAGTCCCCAATAAATAAGATACCATGTTGAGTATGGTTTACCATACTTGTGAATTCGAGCTTTTCCAGGCCAATTCCGCCATAATCCTACATGTGCCTAACAGCTGGTCAATGTGTTCCTCTGCATCGGCTGAAGTTCAGGAATTTTCTTGGGGAGGGGGAAAGGGGCTAAAATAGAACCAACCTTCTGGGAATCCAATTTGCCATCCCTGGTAAAAACTTCCTTTTCCCCTCATAACAGTAACAGATATTAAATAGTTACTGACTCGTTTTCCACTGAGCCAGCAGGACTGAAAGGGCTGCCATATGCCCTTAATTTAAAAACTACATCAGCGCACCTTCATATGAATGAGGCATGAACACACCATGAGTAATTTGCACATATATTAAGTCAGGATATTTCTGAATCTCGAGAGATTGTCAAATAAAAGGGAGAAGAGAGATGAGGGGAAATGCTCTTGTGTTATTAAAATGCTACCCTCTTCAACGAATCTCAGCAAATACAATAGCTATCATTTTTTCCCCACTCAGCAGAGAAAATTACTAGGTTAAAACAATAGGCTTTAATACATTTATTTTTAAAAGAAGAAAAGGCTGAATTTGATTCAACAATTAGAACTTGAACTCTTGCTGTCGAAAATAGCTAGCAGCAGGGTTGCTAACCCCCAGGTAGGGCATGGGATCTCCTGGAACTGTGACAGATTTCCAGACCTGAAGATCAATTCCCCTG
>NW_015221942.1:0-1015 GCF_001447785.1 Gekko japonicus | reverse complement strand
CAGGAATTCGTTTACAATAAAGTTAAATTTCTCTGTACAAAAATATTTGTCTGGTTATGTATTCATGTATTGTGTTCCAGTAATTTGGCAGTATTCTTGGTGCCTTTTTTCTGACTTTTTAACAGGGTATAACTTGTAACATCCCTGAGCTTACATATGCATCTACCATTTATACCATGACAGATTATTTTTGTATTACTGATACATTTTGTGTCTGGTGGTTGATGCTTTTGCTGCTGACTTTTCTCCATACAAGGGACACATGTGGTGAAGGTACCATCTGACTTAGTGGTATACGGGTACTGTTTGTGGCAAGTTTTATAATGTGTGCAGTTACCAGCAGTGTTGCAGCAGTACTCCTGGTTCATATGGTATAGTTTTCTATGCAATTGGATGCCTAAAGGATGGATTTAATGGTATTAAATTATTTAATGTACCTGTGTAAACCTGTTGTAGGATGCCATAAAAATTGTTATTTTGCTGTTGTATTGTACCTGTGTAAAATACAACTGGTATACACTGTAGATACCCTTGCTAAATGTGTTGGATCATCCTTTTATTTTTGTTTCACATGACATAGTTGAAGTGAAATCTATAATTTTGTGAATTCTCTTCTTTGAAGGCATTTCTAACATATATGAAATTCTTCATACTTAAGAGACGAGTGATATCTTTACCCTTTCTGTGTCAACAGTATTGTCTTAGTGAAGTTGATTAGTAATTAAACTATAAAAGGGTGTATCTTTAACCTCTTTTTTTTCTTGTAGTGAGGTTGCCTTTGGTTACAAAGGACTGAAGATCCTCTTGTACTACATTGCTGGTAATTTGTCAACACTGTTTCGCATTGATTACACATCCAAAGTTAATGAGAACTTTGACTGCGTGGAGGTAACGTCAAATGCTCAGATGTCATCTTAATTTGTTATTGTATATGAACCCTTTCCTATTTCTCCATAGCTTTTGATGATCACGTGTTTGTTCTTACAGTTCAAGTTACAATTTAGATAAGAACTGT
>NW_015221941.1:0-1015 GCF_001447785.1 Gekko japonicus | reverse complement strand
AGGGGAACTGTTCTCTGTAGTCCGGAGATCTTCAGGCTCCACATCGAGGCTGGGAACCCTGCAGACAAGAACTGTAACACAAATCCTCCTAATCACTCTTATTCCACGCATGCAAATCATTCAGATGTTATTCACTCACAACATTCTTCTGCTTTCTTAAAAAAGCGGTACCCTTGCTTTGCCAATCAAGTGCTTTATTTATTTATTTCTCTGTTTATTCATCCCATGGTATCATTGTTGTTTTAAAACTGACTGCCTTGACAGCCTTCTGTACTGTCTTTGCGACCCCACATCCCTAAGAACAAGCACCCTGGATCTCTTTGGAAGCTGAATGCTGCTACGGGTTACACCCCCCCCCATTCCTTTCTTACCCTTTTTCTTTCTTTGCATATGAAAGTTTTACATTGACAGACATTCCACTTTACCAGGATCGCTTCTGCTTTCATGGCTCCTGGCAGCTTTCTTGTTGTGTCTTTGTGACAGTGGACTCTCTGGTTATTTGTGAAGAAATTGCAAGAAAATAAAGCTCTATTTGGGAGATATGTTTTCTTAAAGCTCCCTTTGGCTTTCTGACAATGCAGAAAGTCAATTGCCGAGCACCTCAGAAGCGGCAGTTCTGCAATCTTTTTTGTCGCCCGTGTGAGAGGCTGTGGCCCGTGCACAAAGCAGCTAATAAAGCAGCACGAAATGTGCTTCCCAAGCAGTCTTTTAGAGGCTGAGATGAGACCAAATTTCGTAACTGTCAGTTCAATTTGGAAATCCTTGTTTTGGTGTTGTTTCTTACTTGTGAGAAACAAATCACCTGTCAGCCTTTATATTCACACCAGTTGCTGTTACCTTGTGCCAGATTTCCCCTGTAAAATGTGTGCATTTTCCAGTGTTGTGTCAGAGGGTAAAAAAATGGCATGTGTATATGAACATTGCATAAATAACATATAAACACCATACAAAGACATTAACATGGAGTTTAAAAAGCATAAGAGAAACAAAAGAATACTGAACAAAAAGAATGAGA
>NW_015221940.1:0-1015 GCF_001447785.1 Gekko japonicus | reverse complement strand
CCCCGGGGGGACTTGGGATCACTAACAGCAATTGCCCCAAATAGTCTCTCCTCCTTCCATGTCTGCAAAGGAGGCCCTCCATTCTAAAGCAACCCAGGGGTTGCAGCCAGGTAGGGCTGTATTATTTCCATTCTTTTGCTCCCTCGCAACGTTTCCATGGGTGACAACACTTTCAGGGCATTTATTTCCAACTCAGTGGCTTGGGTGTTAGAGCACCTTTGATTGACTGTCAACAAATGTGATTTCACAATCTCAGAGAGAGAGTTGAGACCCAAAGCAGAAAATGTGTATAGAACAGAATGGGTAGCTTTTAAAACCTGGTTTGGTATTTAATGCTCCATGGATACTTTTGAACAGAGAAGTCTGCTCTCTACCATACTACGGTTCTGAAATGAAGGTCGTTTGTTCCAGCCTGCATTAACATGGGCACAATGGTCTACAATATGAGGCCTCATCAAGGGGACCATTTCACATTTCTAAGCAAAGAGTTGTTAGTAAGAGGAAGAGATTCCGCTAAGTCCAAAGACCACATGCAAGACTAAATTGTAAAATTTATTTTAAGAGTCTTCCATGGATTATCTAAGTGTTATTATAGAACATAGCTATTACCCTTTAAAAAGTGTCTTTGACATGCATATTTAATACACAGGCTATTAATTTATTATAACCATGTAAAATCTTTGAAACTGAGGCATGCCATTGGCTTGCCTATCCCAGTATCATTGGCTGTGACTGGCAGTACCTCTCCAGTGCCTAAGGTTGAGAAAGACCTTTCATGGAGCTTGTCATTAGAAATTCTTTTTCAGTGCAATCCTAAACAGAGTTACACTCTTCTAAGTCAACCAGTGTCAGTGGGCTTAGAAAGGTATAGGCTTGCTTAGTCTCTCTCTCTGTATAGTCAGTCATTGTATTAAATGAGAAGATGGAGAGTACGAAAAAAGTGCTTATGAAGCATAGCTAACTCACTATTGCTAGCTATAATCACATAATCTGTTATCAAAATAGCCAATATTGA
>NW_015221939.1:0-1015 GCF_001447785.1 Gekko japonicus | reverse complement strand
GACATGTACTGCTCCACTTGCTTGTACTGCAGAGGACGAGAGCAACAGAGGAAGACGGTAGAGCTGGAGTGAGGAAAGACGGGTTCTCCCTCCCGAAGTCATGGCAGGACCGGACATGTCCTCCCCACCCCCAACACACCCACTCTTGCGCTCTCTCCCCTGGGAGCCTGAGGCCGGGCACCGCGTTGCAGCTAGAAATCAATTTTCTGAAAATGGTTACCTGGATTTTAACACCCAGACACAGCCGTGTCATGCTATGCATTCTCTTTTTGGCTCCCCAGCTGATGTTTTTCTATTAATGCCGTTACCATTCATGGGACAAAGGGCAGTTTTAAAATTGCGTACTTGGAAATAGAACCTTTGCGTCTACGCATGAAGAAAGATGTGATTTTTTTTTCCTGGTCCCGTTCTCCCCCCACCCTCCGTGTTTAGACTTGTGCAGTACTTAATGTCTAAAGAAAGAGAGGCACCTGGTATTGAAGCAGTGTGCGAGCCCTGACCTCAGAACACCTCCTTGCAAATGCATGAGGGCCAGTTGCAATTATGCAGCGGTGCGGGAAAGGCGCTTTGCGCGCGCCCAGAGGCACAAATGCAAAACAAGATTTCTGCATGGCTTAATTAGGAATGTGTCCTCAAAAAGAGCATCATTACAATATGTGCAGCTTCTTACAAATTCCCCCGTCCTAGGGTTGAACTGTAGCTTGGAAGACAAGGTCTGAGACATGAGCTCAAATGAAGCCGCGGATATTTTCGGTGTAACCGCCCTCAGCATCTTAAGACCTATTTTGCCTTTTAGAGGCAAAACCTTCGAGAAGCAATTAGGGGCAAAGCCACACCTTGCATGGAGTTCTGTGTCACCATGCCCTTCCCCACAGGGGTGCAGACGGGAGGGGAGGGGTACCTTTCCAATCCCTGCATCTTTTCTTCTCCAGGAAGAAACAAAACTGGGGAGGTGATTTTGAGCAGAGTAAATGGTACATCAAGTTGCCAGACGTCAGAAGCAACTCAGTGTAAC
>NW_015221938.1:0-1015 GCF_001447785.1 Gekko japonicus | reverse complement strand
GGGGTATAAAGCCAATCTCTTCTTCTCTCCTTAAGGGAATAATACTATTCAATAAGCTTGACAGAACCAACATTTCTTTGTTTCCCCCCCCCCCATCTGTGATGCAATTCCCCACCCCAGGGGAAAAGGAACACCAAGCTTCATCAAATCACCTGTTCTTTTTGTTAGCATCATCAAGAGAGTGGTCTGCTTGGGGAATGCGGATCCATCAGCTCCAGCTGAGCTTGTCACTGCAGTTGCTGAGGGAGAAGTGGAAGAACTAGATGTTTCCGTACCACTTGACGTCACCACCATGGCGTCTGTGCGAGCACTAGGTATCTCTGCTCCATGTGAAGGCCTCACTGCAGTCTTCTGCAGGGAAGTGGGCGGTACACTTGCAGGAGACACTGCCGCTGTGGACACTGAGGGAACACCCAAACTCTTTGTATCACTTGAAGGGACCTCGGTGATCCTGCTGTGGAAACTGGATGCAACTCCATTTGTTGACATTGCCACTGTGGTGTCTGTGGGGAAAGTAGTTGCCCCTCCTTCTGAAGAAACTACGACGCTGGTATCGGTTGAGAAACTTGATGCCTCTACTGTTATTGAGGTTTTCACTGTGGTCTCTGAGGGGAAAGTTGATACTTCTGCTGTTCCAGAAGTTCCCATTGTGGTCTCAGTAAGGAAACTTGATGCCTCTGCTGTTCTAGAGGTTCCCACTTTGGTCTCTGCGGAGAAAACAGATGACACGTCTGTTGGTGAGGTTCCCACTGTGGTAGTTGTGGGGGAAGTAGATGCCCCTCCTTCTACTGACAAGGCCACTGTGGGCCCTGTTGGTAAGGCCGATGCATCTACAGTTATTGAGGGTTTCAGTATGCTCTCTCTGGGGAAAGTTGTTGCTTCTCCTGTTGTTGAGGTCCCCACTGTGGTCTCTGTGGGGAAAATGGATGCTCTACCATCTGTTGACAATGCATAGCTAGTCTGTGCTTGGAAAGTCGATACCCCTACTGTTGTTGAGGTTCCCACTGTGGTCTCT
>NW_015221937.1:0-1015 GCF_001447785.1 Gekko japonicus | reverse complement strand
ATTTCACATAATGCACAGTTTTTAAAATGCCAGTGTGGGGGATTCAGTATTGCAGAAATGGACTCAGCAGTCTGGCTGCCATACTTGGAATCTTCTAGCCTTTCTGAATATTCTTCAATGATAGCCAACCCCTAATCTGTTACTGGATGGGAACTGTGGCAAGGCTGTGTTATTTATGAATGTATAAAATAGCATTGTTCTCAAAGGAAGCATTTTTATTAACAAAGATAGATAATCTAGGTTATCTTTCATAAGTGTATGTCAGTAATCAACTTTGAAAATTGTAAACTGAATTTTGAAATTTTGTACACGTCATGAACATAGCAATTGGAAGGTTACTCTGATGAAATCTAAATGTTCTATGGGATGGACAACAGATTTCCAGTTATCTTCTTTCCTTATCTTGCATTCAGTTACACATAACCTTGGATTATGTGATAAAACAAGATGAAATTTCAGTTGTAATATTTATGGCAAAGTTGGCGACAGAAGCTTAATGGAAAAAGAAACGTTACACTCCCTTTATGAGGAAAGAACAAGTCTTTTTCATAAGCTGAAAATAAATGAAATACCTACATTTTCAAAGAATTATGAAGGAAGATGATTTTGCCTCTCATTAATAACTTCACTTCAGGCTAAATTGTCAATTATTGGGCGAATTAATAGAATATTACAAGAAGTTAGGGGGAAATACATATTTTAAAAAGTAGATGAGAATTTTTCACATGATCAGCATTTACTGAATGGGGAGCCAAATTATACTAAGGTTATTGTTCAAAGTATTACAGGGCCTGTAAAACGGAGCTCTTCTGCCAGGCTTTCAGAGCCGCCACCACCGTTAACCACCACTGTTAACCACCACCATTAACAACTAACAACTGATAGCTGAAGGTGAGAGAGCCCTTTGTTTCCCTGGAACTATTAATAACAGCTCGAGTCAGCCGGAAGGACAATTGAAAGAAGATTGAAGAACCAACTATGAGAAAAGTGGACTGAGTAATCACAGCCATTGGGA
>NW_015221936.1:0-1015 GCF_001447785.1 Gekko japonicus | reverse complement strand
CCTGTTCTATTCATCCAAATCATCCTTATCCTTCTTCTTGATATCTCTGAAGAGCAGTGTAAACACATTGACAAGCTCCCCTTTTAATATCTTCTCCCTCATTGCTAAGGTCAGGTGATCACCCCCATGGCATGGCACTAAATGGAATAGTACCATAAGGAACACCCCTGGTGAACCAAAACCCCAATTCCCCCAAGCGGACAGTTGCCCCGAAAATGCCCCACTGGGGACCATATTCCAAGTGCCCACTAAAGGAGTCGGCACCATCCCCCACTGCCTGATCGGAGTTGGGGAAGGCAATTGATGGTTGGTGGTAGTGGCAATCAGCATTGAAGGTCCAACATTACCAGCTGCGCCCCGCAGCCCCTACGGCCAGACGGGCCCCACTGAAGGAACATCGGACTTACCTCCCCTATCCGCAGCTGCAACAGCCATTGCCATATACTCGTCCTCCACCACTGGATGCAGACCAGTCGCCCCTTCAGGTCCAACAGCTTCCTGTTCGGGCCCCGCTTCACCACTCCCTCTGCATGCAGTAGAGCCAGAAGAACCCTCTAAAGCTGGAAGATGGGCCAACACAGACTGATCAACCTGAAATGTAAGCATTCGCCGGGCCGACCCTGGGATTTCCACCCTACCCTGGGCCACTGTAACGCCTCGAGCGGTTTCCAGAGCCTCTTATCCACTCCCAAATTAGCCATCTGTCTTACACCTCCCCATCCGAGGAAGAGTGCGCCCCAGAAACCTACTTAGGAGGTTGCCAGGATGCTGTTTGTGTCTCCTTCACTGGACCCTTGCCTTTCCTCAAGGCCATAGCATGAGGCTATAAAATGGCTAAAAGACAAAATGAACACCCGCCTTAACAAACACAGTCTAATCTGGCTGGCACTGCCTGGTGAGAAGTAAGGGCACGAGCTTGGGGGACGGAAATTAAACTCACTGTCTGAATGGAACCCCCTACAATCTAAATCAGGAGAGGGGGGTGGGCAGGCAAGGGGGGGAGAAGGTGGTGGGG
>NW_015221935.1:0-1015 GCF_001447785.1 Gekko japonicus | reverse complement strand
GTGGGGTGGGAAGGTTCAGAGAAGCTGTGAAGTGAATGGCTATTCCACTCCTGAACAATGAGGACCAATGCAAAAAGCAGTGTCATGAGTAATCATAGAAAGTCTATGCATATGCAGCTGTATGCCCACAGGGTGTGCTGCAGATGTTCAGCTGCATGCGTGGATGCCTGGGGGCAGGGCCAGCAGGTACAATCTTGCTGTTCATAGTGTGCACTTCCTTTTAATATTTGGCAAGAGCTATGTGACCTTTCTGCCAACTGGGCAAGTATTCTTTCACTGATAGCTGGTGTTTTGCAGCCTTTATGCTGTGTTCATTTGTGAATTTATTTATTTAATTTTGCTTTAAGCTCTTTGAGACACTTTTATTTTGAACTCTGTTATAAGCTTTTAAAAAAATCAAAGAGAGAGGGACAGCATGTGCGTAAGTGCAAGAAAGTTTTCAAACATAATGGAGCTCATCTTCAGACTGAAGCTCTCATAAATATGAGGTAGGCGTGTAAAGGCCTGCTTGTCTATCTTTTCCATTCTGACCAGGCAGCCTAGAAATAACTCTGAGAATAGCTCACGTCTCGGTTATTTTGCATATTAAAAACTGGAACAGGAGACAAAGCTTTCAAGTTTAATCTTTCCAAGGAATGTGTGATCTGCTATGCACACATTTAAACTTTACTAACGTAAACTTATTTTTTGTGTGTGACTTCTGTGAGGGATTCAGTTGGAATCAGCAATTTGTCTCCTACTGGTAGAAGAGGAGAACATTAATTTTAGCTTGAGAGCCTACTGTCAGAGGAGGAAGTAAGCACTTTATAAACTAGAGAAAATCTCTTCAGCCATTTTTTTTTGTTTGAATTAAAATGCTGCTGGTGATAGTGCTATAAATAAAAGATACAGTTAATTTGTTGTTCAAATTACTGGAAACGATCCTGCCGGGGGCACTCTGCATAATTCCTTGCTTGAGTGACAGGGTGTTAATGACAGGCACTGATGCGTTTAAATCAAAAGGCTGTTATCCTTT
>NW_015221934.1:0-1015 GCF_001447785.1 Gekko japonicus | reverse complement strand
TCCCGGGCAGGGACCAACTCTTCCCCGCTATTAGCGGCAACCCTAGCTTGTCGTTTGGAGAGTAGAGCTGGTAACCCTACTCATATCCCACATTTCTTTCAAGGTTGTGTACACAGGACACTTATTCTGAAGTCTCCCACAGAGAGACATTGGCTGGGCCCAGTCTCGGTTAATTTCCCCAAGACTCCTCAATCATGTGCCTGCCAGCCCTACCCAGTGCGCTGCTGGTGGGAATGGGGCCCTCAGGATCTGCTCTTTTGACCCTTTTACGCTTTCGGTCAAGGCCAGAGCTCACAGGCCCCCTTGCTTTTAAGTTATTTCACTTGATGGTTTTATGGCTACGTTGACTATTCATGCCACTCTTTTATCTGTGCATTCTGAACCCCTTTGGAGACCTGGAGGTCAGGACCCGAGATATAAAAATAGATGCCTCCATCTTGTAGAGGTGAGTTGAGCCAGAAGTCAGCCAAATATTAAACCATTTTCCCTCGGATTGTTATTTCCCTGTCGAGCCAGCCTCTGGCACTGAATTCAGGTCAGTAGGTTTCTTTTCTGGCCCCTTGTGCTCTCTCGCTGCCTGCTGCGCTGCGTCGAAAGTGAGCTCGCTGGGAACAAACGGGCACCCTTCCGCAGTGTGGCGCAAAGAGACATTTGTTGGGTAATGATAGGGTTCTCGTTCAAGTGCTCGAGAAGCCAAAGCACAGCTGCGGTTTCATAGAGCAGCCTCGTCAGCTGGCACTACATCCCTGTGCCAGAGGGCCTGGTATGGCAGGGTGCCGCTGACCTGTTGAACCATTCCCCATCAGAGCACCTTTGGGGCAGTGTCTTTGACTATAGCCAGGTACCCAAGCACTCCGGATCCTTCTTAAAAAACTGCAGAGGTTGGCATCTTAGTCCGATTGAAAGCCAGGAGTTCAAGTCATATGTTTTCTTTTTAAAAGATTTTGGTGGCATGTTGTCCTTGCATGTTCCTGAGATTAACCTGTTGGTGCCAGCGTAGCAGAGTTTGTATCGT
>NW_015221933.1:0-1015 GCF_001447785.1 Gekko japonicus | reverse complement strand
GGAAGGGGGAGAGGGGGAGAGATTGAAATCACTGTAGAAGAGAAGCTGACCGTATGTCTTTTATCCCTACTTAAATGGGACCATACCTTTTATCTCTAGTTCAGCAAGGAAGCACTGTATCCATGTATAGGTACATTGCAAGGGATCCACAAAAAGCTAAACTTTTATAGCTACTTAAGAAAAACTAGTAACTTACCGAGCAAGTTGCCACTGCTCATCCATATAAAAGTTCACTGGTTCAATGCGGTCACTCTTGGCATAGTGAAGTCGCTTGGGGAGTAGGTGTTTCATGTATGCTTTGAAATGCTGATCTGGGGCTAAGCACTGAAATGTTGACATTAATATTCATGTTGTTTCTAATATTACACTTTTGCATCATAAGTGTTCCCATCTATAAATTCTCAAGTACATCAAGCCTGTTCAAATGCTTCTTTCGAAAACTTTATTTATTTACTATTGCACTTCATTTATACCCTGCCTTTCTCAGTGGGGACTCAGAGCAGCTTACATCCTTCTCCTTTCCTCAATTCTTTCTTTGCAACAGCCCTGTGAAGTGGGGTAGGCTGAGAGTGTGTGACTGGGGCCAAGAGTGGGGCTTTGAAGCTGGGCCTCCCAGCTCCTAGCCTAACCATTATACCCTGCTGGCTCACCACACCCGAGCCTCTCTGGCGGAAGTTGCTCCTTCTCAACTCTGCATGTATATGTGTGTACATATATACAAACAACACCCTGAGAGCTTCCTTCCTGTGATGCAGTGGCATGGCTCTAGGAAATGTGTTTGAACACCACAGTCACATGGGTAGGCGTGGTAGCATCAAGATTTCTCAACCAGCTGGGAAACACAATGTCATTAAAGTGGGAACAACGCATTCTCCAGACCAATGGTATCACACCATGGGGGAAAATAAAGTAACTACGGCTGTCAAAAAGAAGGTAATAGAGAATATTGAGGTTTTTGTTGATCTAATCTGCATATATTTGCATACGCAGACAGCTCCACCAAAAAAGGCATTAA
>NW_015221932.1:0-1015 GCF_001447785.1 Gekko japonicus | reverse complement strand
TTGCATGGAAGTTATTGAAATCTTGGTGGAATTTATGGTGGTTCAGATGTTGAGGATGCCATCTATACCCGAGAAATAGAAGCAGGGCTTGAAGTCTTGCTTCACTAGCCATGAACGTACTATCCTAATATGAAGCCTTAAATGTGATCTTAACTTGAACATACAAACTACTGTGAAATAATTTTAGGTGAAAACAAAACCTATAAATATTTTAAACAAACAAAACTCACTGGTTAGATGTGTTTTGTCATCTGTAGAGATTATGTTCCTGAGGCCTATAGTCCATTTTTGTGTGGCATTAGCTCAGTAGTGCATGCCCTCCCCTCAGATTCTTTCAGAACACCTTCAGCTGATACCTTTTAAGTAGAGATTCCAAGGACTGGATCTAGGACCTTTGTAATGCATAGCTAGATACCAGTTCTTTACTGCAGCCAAAACATTTGGTGGGATTTAATTGTTAGCTGAGACCTACCTTGCTTCATAGGTTCAGGTCCAAACTTTAACATGCTTTGTTAAGCACTACAGTTCATTGATTTCTAATGTAAGTTCACTGTGCTTTATTTTTGCTTAAATCACCTACCAACAGTGGGACCTTGGGAGGAAAAAAATCTCTTGAAGAGATTTCTACCTTAGTCCAGCAGAATAACCCTCCCTTTTTAAAATTAGGATATATTTCTACTTCAAAAATTCCCCCTCTGGTGGTAGGAAGTCAAATTCAACAGGTACATACTGCCATCTAAAGGCCAACATTTGTGTTCTTCCTACAACTTGTACACTACATCATCACCACTGAACCTTCTATTATCAGAACTGACAATATGTTCAGAATCTGAAATATTTCAACCACCATAAAAACACATGTATTACTTCAGACTACATACAATGTCAGCCAGAGAACTCCTGAACAACTGTTTTCTTCTTTGCAGCAACTTTAATATTGCAAGCCAAATCCTAAGCACATCAAATGCCAACTAATCAATTCAACAGACATGTATTTTTGTCACTTTAAAGCAGG
>NW_015221931.1:0-1015 GCF_001447785.1 Gekko japonicus | reverse complement strand
GGAAATGGAAAAACCTTCTCAGCTGCACTAGATTTAGGGAAGAATTCATTCCCCCTTAGTCTGCACTTGTGATCTGACCCTGTAGGAGGTTGATTGTCTCCCATTGGGGTCTCCTGTAGCTCGAAGGCTGTTAGCATCTTAGATAACACGTACTGATAGTAATCTGATCTAAAAAGCCTAACAGACTGTTCAGGGATCTCAGTTCTGTCTTCTTCTTCGTCAGAGAGGAACTTCCCTTCTTCCCTGTCATCCAAGTCACTGTCTGAAGGATTCTGCCCCCCACTGTATGCTGTCTCTCCCTCTTTTTCTGCCAACTGAATCTGAGCTGCTTTAGCTGGCCATCTAGAACCTCTGTTAACCAATGGGACTCCTGAACCCTCATGCCTCGAAGAAGAAGGAGAAAAGGGAGGACTGGATAGGGCTCTACCTGCTCCAAAGCTTCCCTGGTGATGAAACTTCTTCCCTCGTGGTCTGTCTGATGGGGGGGAGGGAAAATTCTGGAAGAAGATTACAGGGCCCGGAGTCAAATGTGTTACCCTTCCGTCAGACCAACATGGTGTCCTCAAGGTCAGCTGTCAGCCCGATGGAGGCTGGAATCGGCATCTGCCTTTTGTTCCCACCCAAACGGCATGTAGAGGTACAAGGTTCTTCTTCGCAGCCTCCATTTGGGTGTGCAAAATGGCTGCTGCTTGTAGTTGGGAGACTCTAGTGGGCCATAGACTCCATATTCGTCTTCTGAAGGTGACTCCTACTGAAGAGACAGGAAGGAGAAAGAAGTCATCCCTGCCTCCCTGAATGGACTGTGGGAACCACTCACCAAGAGGAAGAGCTGGGGGGAGGGGGTGTTTCTTTTTTTCCAAATCAAGCACTGATGGTGACAGATGAAGATGTCCTGGACTAGGACTGTGACCTAATCTTGAGCGAAGAACAATGGCAGACCATTTGGTCCTCAAGAATATTTACTACTAACTCTCTAAATATTAAACAACAAAATAATAAACTTTACGCTCGGTGG
>NW_015221930.1:0-1016 GCF_001447785.1 Gekko japonicus | reverse complement strand
GCCACTTTCGAGTTCTTTGATCCTGTATTTTATGGTACCTTTCGCATCATTTATGGCCGTTTTATGCCCATTCAGGGGTGGCTTTGCGGTCAGTATGCGCCCCCCCCCCAGGAATTTTGACCTGCACCTTTTCCTCCCAGTTGAGAAAATGTGGAGCGAATGCTAGATGCAGAATTGCCCAGACAATGGCTTTTTCCAGAAAGCTGAATCCAGTTTGAAAGAGGAAGCTCAGCTGCCTCATTTGCCGCGGCTGAACAGGATGTTGGATTTAACAAATGGGCCAAAATAAATGTGCACTGGGGGGAGGCCATGCCTATTTCAGATTGGAATCTCTCCAGAACAGCCTTGTGTCTCCAGCAAGTTCCCAACTTCATTCACTTATAGAATGAAAGCGGCAACAAACGAACGGGGCAAAGTATGCAGGGAATGAATGAAAAAAGCACTAAATGTTTGATAAATGACTACTAGTTAATAACACGGTATCTTTTTCATTTAGGGTGACCCAGGAATTGAAGGACCAATCGGACATCCTGGTCCCAAGGTACAGAATTTTGTCCTTGTCATCGCTCTGTTAACTAAGCAAGGGAACACGGAGGGAGTTGAGGTTAAATTCATCTTAGCAGTTCACCAGTTGCCAAATTAGCCCTTGTTCAGTGGCATTATGACGAGGGGTGCTCTCAATCCTGTGGGGCAAAGGAGCTGGGAAAAGAAGTGGTCCTTTAACAGGATCTATGGTAGGAAACTATCCTGCTGTGAATGGCTGCAGTGCTGACAAATCACTTTCACGATCTTGGCCACCACCCAAGTGGGGGCCCAAATCAATATCCACTGCAGTCCAGTGCACCTCAGGTTTTGTACTGGATTTGGAATGTGAGAGAACAGTCTGGGGGAAAGGACCCACAGTACACAGAAAGGTAGGAGAGACATTGGTAGGTAGAAGGTAGGAGAGACATATGGATCCTATACTAAGGCCCCGGTCACACAGAGTATTAGCCACGCTAGAGGGACGGAAGATA
>NW_015221929.1:0-1016 GCF_001447785.1 Gekko japonicus | reverse complement strand
CCAGTGTAATGGATGTATAAGCCACTCTGAGCAAATTTTCTCTAAGAATGCAGAATACAAAGGATTTTGCTTTTGTTCCTGGCTTTAATGGAAAGGGGAAATAAAATTAAACTCTGGGCATCTGGGATATTTGACCTTGTATAATCGACACACATCCTGAATGGCATTTGCCAAGCTGAGGCCATTTACTGCTTATATATTTTGCCTAGTGCTGTCCTCCTATTAACCTATTTGGGGCTTCTATGTCACCCGCCTCTGGTTATTACCCACTGCAATATTGCGTTGAACTCCTAAAGGGATAAACTGGAACATCAACATGGCACCGGTATCCCATAATTACTGTCAGATAATACACAGACGACTACACTGCTCCAATAAGCAACCTGCTGTGTCCACAAATTTGCCATGCTTCAGTCTGTTAAAGCTTTATCAGGCACAGTATGGAAACTCAATTAATAGTGGGAATTACATTGCTTAATGTCACCTAAGTTGCATCCAATTATTTTTTTCCTTAATATCTTCTTTTTTAAAATCACAAGCTGACTTACATTGGCAGGGCCAGTGCCCTTCCAATGGTCCTATAGCATGAAACCAGGACTCCTCTGGAGAGTCACAGCCAGCAGCCAAGCAGCCTTGTCATCAGTTGTAACACTCCCTCGCTCCCCTGCCAACAGCAGCTCTGGTCTCTGCTAGGGAAGCTAATTGAATATTGAAATTTCAGCTGATCGGCCATTTGGTCATCTAAAGGGACCCATCCAAATGGCCATTATTTATTTAATATGCGAGGTGGGAAAGGAACCAAGTAGTGCCCATTACTCTTCAATGAAGGGTAATAGTTGTAGCTATTTTTATCTATTCAGCTGTCATTCCTTTTAAGACAATAAAGGCATGTCTTCCTCTTTAGAAGCTATATTGAAGCTGTATTGAGAATTTAACACCCTGAAGATCAACAGCTTTTCAACACAAGGCAAATTGCTCTATAACATTTGTTATGACAAAGTGAGGAAAAGAGCAGT
>NW_015221928.1:0-1016 GCF_001447785.1 Gekko japonicus | reverse complement strand
AGGGAGAGAGGTAATTGTTTATTCTGTGTTGATCACATTACTATGGATAAGATGTCATTTAGAAAATAAGCCACAACAAATAGCACTTACAACCTGGACGTATCCAAGAGCGGTGCTTTAGGAAGACAAGGCCAGTGGCCCAGGACCCTAGATTGTCCAAATGTGTTTTCCCCTTATAACGTGGAGTTTATCATTAGGGTTTCTAATATCATTTTCTGACCATTTAAAGCACTGTAGTTGGTTCCAAGAAAAATTCAGCCCTTCCCTAATTAAAGAATTGTGCACTCCTGACATAATGCGACTGCTGTTGCAATACAGTTGTGCACACGTCAAAGGATCTTCCTGGATATTCCCTGGTGATAAGATCAGCGAAGAGTGACATGATCTTATGCCCAGCACTTCTAGGAATTCCCTCTGCTGGTTTATTTTCTTGGTGAAATTCTTCAGAGGCAGCCAGCTCCCCTGCCACACATTTCATCTAGCTATATTTTTTGAGTGAGGTGAAATTATGTAAGAATACTCCCTCTCTGTTCCCACCATCTATAAAGTGTCAGTTTTATTTTGTTCTTTCTAAACCCTGTGGGGAACGGTGCATTGCCCGTCTCCTGTGGCTGAGTGCACAGCTAGCCTTGTTTTCCACTGGCAGAAAAATAAGATGGCTACTGAGACATTGTACTTTTGGCACTGAGAAGGGACAACAGGAGAATAATGAACTACGGAGGCTGGATCAGTGGCTCTTAACCTTTAAGCTGCAACCACCCACCAAGTATGCAACATCATCACTGAATGACCACCAAATCACAAGTTAAAAATTAGGGCATAAAAACAGCACCCTAGACAAGATAACTTTACTTATATTGCTATGTTTACGGTATATGCCTGGGATACAGAGATCTAATTCAACAAGGCTCTTTGTGCTTGATTGTCATTAGCTACAGTTGCCAGCTCCAGGTTGTTAAATACCTGGAGATTTTTTTAGGGGGTGAAGTCTGGGGACGGCAGAGTTTGAGGAGGGG
>NW_015221927.1:0-1015 GCF_001447785.1 Gekko japonicus | reverse complement strand
GTGACATTTGCAGCACCATTTAGCTCCAGCTGATTCCTGGCTTGCACCACCACCCACTGCTTGCGCAGCTGCAGATCTATCTTTAGCAATCATGATTAGATCCACTTGAATTGGGGTGTGCAACAAAAGAATGAAACCTGAGAACTCATTTCCACTGCCTGGAACCAAGCATGGCCTCTGCTCTCTCAAGGAGAAAGATCAGTTCATTAGCTGCACTGCAGCCAGGCAGCCCGTTTTAAAATCTCCTTCCTGGCTGAATGGCCCCGTTGTAAATTGTTCGGCTTTGGAGGGGGGGGCAAGGAAGTTGGATTTGCTCTGACCTTTCTCTCCTGGAACAGGCACAACTTACTGACGCAAAAAATGTGCGGAGTCAACTTTGCCCCTTGTATACTTATCACCTGAGGCTTAGAGCAGCAAGGGGTATACATGCAAAGCTGCCAGATTATTTGCTATTGTATGAAGTGACATAGTCCAAACCAGTGGTTGCCATGTAATTTGACTTCTAAGGTTTTCTCAGCAGTTGCTCTTCAGCTCCAGCCCTGCCTCAGAACAGGAGTTCACTTGGCAATATTTGGGGTACCTTGTTCTCCTTTGTTTCCAGTTTCCCATGTGAAAAGAAGCAGGAAGAGGCAGCTATGACACTGGTCAACAGCACTGGTCAGCAGCTCCTGTGCACTGAACTGTCAAGTGTATTCTTCTGGTTCCTTGGTCTTGATCTGCCCTGGCCTTCCCTAAAGTTTACTATTTGCTAAGTGGGAAACTAATCCCCAGTGTACATGTGACTGCTTAGTTATCTAGTGTTTCATAATGCATAGGTATAGTTCTCTAGTGCCTCGTAATGTCCGGGAACACAGGAAAAGAGCCATGCAAAGGAACCCCACACACACACACCTCATACTCAGAGAAAAGATGCCCAAAGGCCACAGTGCAAAGCAACCTCGATCAAATCCAGAGGAAATAAATTACCATTTAAAACTAAGACAAAGCAAGGCACCCTTTGTAAGAAGGTTCATCC
>NW_015221926.1:0-1016 GCF_001447785.1 Gekko japonicus | reverse complement strand
GAGCACAGAGTTGTCCTGTTGTCCATGGAACTCCCAGAGTCTCTGCTAGCTTTTAAAATATTGCCTGGAATGTATTATCTGAAAGAACGTGGATGTGCTTGTGTTGTGAGCGGACAGCATCCCCATGGCTGCCAGGCACCAACATGGCATTCTCCTCAGCCCAGCCAGAAGTAAACATGGCCAGGCTGGAGCTGACATGGTGTTGCTATCATCTGGATGAGGAATGCCCCCACAGCCTGCATGGTTTGAAAAAGACCACAGACTGGGAGGTAACAAAGAAAATGTGAGGCTCCCAGAGGAATCAAAGCCTTTGAAGATATGGCCTGGCATGGAACAAAGCACCTGGGAGGGAGGAGACAACTCCCACCTCTCTCCTCTAGAAAGGCCTACCTGGGAAGAGCCTCTCTTGGTCCCATGGAGGGGGATTAGCTGAGCCCTCCTCAGGCTGTGCATAGGTATACTGGGTGAAGGACACGATCATGGAAGGAGGATCTGTAATAAAGCAGAGAAAGACCAAAGCATAAGTAGCTTGCATTTTGTTGCATAAGCCGGCCAAAAGCAGTCCTGAGGAGGCTGACATGCATGTGTATGCGTCCACAAATGTAGGTATACATGCCCAGGTATCTATGTTGCTTGACTTGCCTTGGCATGAAGCACGATCTGCTGGATGCCTCAGTCATTATATCTGGGGTGCAGTTAAGGTTGACAGAATGGAAGGGGGACAAAGTTGACCCATACAGCACCTTTCTTTGAGATGTTCATGAGTGCTGGCCTCAATAAAATGACTCATTGATTTCAGTCACATTTGTGGAGGAGAGTATCCATCTGTCATCAGTCTGTCTGTTACCTTTTGATTCGAAGCTTCCTCCAAGCAGCTCCCTGGCCAGATCACCGCTGGAATTTCCTAGTGGGTCAGGTACTCTGTTAGTGATGTGCTCTTTGGATTTTCTGACGTAGGCAGCCAAATGTCATTGGCCAGTCTTGTTCGATCTTGTTCACTGTGATGGTGGTCTTGT
>NW_015221925.1:0-1016 GCF_001447785.1 Gekko japonicus | reverse complement strand
CACATGCAAAGTAGGGCAGTTATTCAATAAGGATGGGGAAGCAGTAGTAGAACTCAAATCAGGCTGTGTGAGACCACACATGCACAAAAGCCAATCGTACTGTCCTGTATGGTTAGGAAGGGTGAAGGAATACAACTAAAGCAACCTGCCAAACACCAACAAATAAACTGATGAAGTATCACACTGATCATCCAAAAAAATCAGGTCCCTGTTTGCAACCAATGGGTGTTCAAGCATCTCCAATGCAAAGGGCCATGCTTGTGTAATTCCAGAATGCATATAGAGCAACTAAACCGGTTGAATGGGTTCTGTTTGCTCTTCCAGTGTCATCCCACCATCCCTGAATCTACAGACAAAACTTGTCTTTCATTTTAGCACACCATTTCTTTGCAAACTTTTAACATGTAGGCAAATTGTGCTCTCGTATTCCAACTTCTGTTAATTAGGAATCGGCAAGTGAACGCGACTACTAATTCACAGTGGCTTCAATATCCTGTAACATTCTACTTTGGGACAATAGAGAGTAAAGACACTCTGTCCAAACTGGCTACCAACAGGTCCCATATACAGGGCACAGAAGGAGAGAGAAAATCTACTGACTGATAAGACCTTCAGCAATAAATTCCTATCTACTGAGGCTAATACTTGGGACTGTTTTGATTACAGTAGTGCTTTACTTTTACCCTGGAACTTACACCACACATTTATCCATCAGAAACTGAGAATACAAGACTGCACCATGCAAACCTTCAAGACATAAATGGAGGAATGACATGTTTAACCATAGTCAAAGCCTGTGGTAAACATCAAACACAGCCACGAGCAAATGAAAACAAATTTAGGGCAGCAATACATTTTATGAACAACACAGGGCTGCCCTGAAATTCTGACTCTTATTCAGAACAGGTTACGTCTTGCAAATCTTAGTTGTATATCATGCCTAACTGTCGAGAGAGAAGTCATCTTCAGAGGAAAGTTCCAGTTAACATTCCTCCCCCCCCTTCTCTGGTTTGGAA
>NW_015221924.1:0-1016 GCF_001447785.1 Gekko japonicus | reverse complement strand
ACAGCTTGTTACCAGAAACACGCCACAAACCAGTATTGCTGGAGCGTATACCCAAGTTTTGTCTGATTCTCTGCCCACCACCAACAGTTTGTATTATGGGACAAATCTTTACTTTCTGTCTAATATGCTTTTTATCCTTACCTTATTTTTTATCAGTTTTGTTCACAGGAACACGTAGTTGGATTTCTGAACTCACAAATGTTTTTGGAGCAACCAGTAACACTTGGTTTATTAGACTCTGTGGTGCCCTTCGATCCAGATATTTCTGTCAATAGCAACTAGATCTATTGCCATTGAATTTTTTTTAAAGAAATAATACATAGTCTGTTGTAGTAGCAAACAATCCTGTTTGTCCCTCAGATTTCTAACGGGTGTCGCTTTCTCAGCCATCGTTTTCAGCAGAAGGGCTTTTCCATCGTTTTTAATCTTGGTTGTATAATAATAAACACGACAAGCATATACAATCATCAATCTTATTCAGCTATTATTTCTATACTAATGATGTTGCTCAATCATTGGGGCATTTTATTTTTATTTTTTTGGCTGATTGAGATTATTCAGGAGGGCATGTTAGGGAAGGGAACTGAAATGTGTCTTTTGAGCAAAGAGTTGTGAATGTTTCATTTTGAATTGTACCAGCTCAGATCCTTAAAAAGAGCCCTTCCTTGTCATTAAAAGCTGAATGAAGGTAGAAGGTCTTTTATCTGCTCTCCGAGTGTGAGGACACTTACTCATTAGAGCAGTGGTTCCCTCAAGTCCCAGATTCACTTGGTACGGTGACCCACTTAAAAACAAAACACCAGAGCTTGCATACATCAATAACACTGCAAGAGTCTAGGAACCGCTTCCCCAGGCTTCATGATCCTGTTTTAGGCTGGGAGCTGCAGGATGAGAAAACACTGCATTCGTCTCATTGGCATCTCTCTCTCCCTTTTTCTGAAATGGAAGGAAATGTCCAGGGCTGCTCAAGCATCCACAAACTAATGTAATCTTGGGGGTGCATCAACAGAGGCATA
>NW_015221923.1:0-1016 GCF_001447785.1 Gekko japonicus | reverse complement strand
GTGGGCAAAAGCCCCACTTGACCCTGCTCGCTTTCTAAAAAACACTTGGCGGCCACCAGGAAGATGTCGGTGGTGCCCATCGACACCACGTTGGGGGCCCCTGCTGCCCATGCTCTTTGAACACAGTGCCCAGTCACAGGAAGTGTCGAGATGCTGCACACACCCCAACTGCCGCACCGAGGCAGGCACCACAGGGAGCACTGTCCAATCAGGGTTGCTTCATATGATGGTGTTGAAGCCGAATAGATGCCGGAAATATTGATGCTGTGTGTAAAGCGGACGGCAGATGCCTGTTGCCCTCGTCACCCCGCGATCATTATGATTTGGATCACCGTCGGGAAGAGCTCTCAAAATGCCAGCTTTCATGTAATAAGTTATTTCTTTTAAGAACAAAACAATTTTCACTTCTTGCCTAGGGACAAAGGCGTCCCGGCGAGAGAGCCTTTAGCAACGGTGTTTGTCGAAAATGGCTGCAGCTATCTTTTAATTCAAAAGGATACAGAGTTTGGGTGAATTTAGATGTAATTATCCCCTCCTCCCCCCCACACCGCTTTCAGAGACTAGTGAAGGAAAGAAAATTAGCTGCAAGCAGCACATCCGAAGGAGCCGAGCGGAAGAAAAAAAAGATAATAAGCAGTTTTGTGGCATTTAATTTACTGGTAGTAGATTTGTAGCAGAAGAAAAGTAGCAACTGGCCAGTGGACAAGGGAGTCTTAATTCCCTTTTATATTTGAAGCTTGACAGCCTTATTTCACAACAATCACAAGTTGCATTGCAGAAACTTGAGAGGAGAAAATAAACCTTATTCGAAGAACTGTAGACCTGGATACCTTTGAAAGCTTATGCGATGGGTGATTGGCATATCCAATCAGGTGTCCGCAAAGTTACTGGCTTCCCCCCCTTCTGCTACAGATCTCCTCTTTCTCCCTTGTTGTTCCTGAGGATCTGCTGTCCCACAGGGACGGTATTTGGGGGCTTTGGGAGGAGGCAGAGGGGGGAAAGTACCTTCTTGTTGG
>NW_015221922.1:0-1016 GCF_001447785.1 Gekko japonicus | reverse complement strand
AAAAAAAAAGTTGGAGAAGTACCAGGAAAGTACATACTATAAAAGAAGAAACCACACAGCCTTCAGGGTTTTGATGGAATAAGCCACCAAGAAGCTGGAATACTAGAGGCTGCTTTATTGCAGTCACTGAGGGGAATTGCAGATACACTGCTGTCTAGAAAAGGAATCGTAATTGTGTGGAACCATAAACAATCACTCACTGATTACATCTTTCCTGTCTTTCGAAGACTAAGCTGCTGCTTCAGGGTGAAGGTGTGGTTTCCTAGGCACACCTTAAAGATGTCTTGCCAAAAATTCAGCCTAGAAATTGCACCTTAAGGTTGTGTCTGCACATTCTGCTTCTCCGTAGTGGAAGAAAAAGTTGTGGTTCTTTCTCCTTCTCAAACTGGAATGATGTATACCCTGTGTCTTTTATCTTGTTACCTATCAAACATGGTATGCAGCGATCTGTAGCTGGGTTGCACAGTACTGCTTGCCAGAGATGACCTACGGTAGGTGTAGAACAGAGATATTCACATAGGCTGATGTGTCCAGAAGAAAAAGTTTGCAGCAGAGAGCACCTGAGGTAAATTAGAGAGTATGGGAGTTGGCAGGAGAATAAAAAAGCAGGCCATGGTTGAAAGGTACAAGGCAGTGATCACTTAGCTAGCACCTGTTCAGCAGCACTCCACTGGGGAGTGGACTAGCGGCACCACGGGTGCGCCAGTAGCCCCCTGCTGGAGTGGAGGTGTCCTTCAGGATTGCACTGCCACGTTATTCTTTTGCTTTTGAATTAGGTGCTCAGAATGTGGAGGAGTCTAACAATGCTACCCTGCAGTGCAGGCACTGGCATATGAATCACCTGGCCTATTGAGACCACAGGATTGTCCTGCCTGAATGCCCCTCAGCTATGGACTTCTTGTGTTGCCTTCGGCAAGGCTCTTCTTCCCAATTTCAGCCTTGCCCCCATCTGCAGTAGAGATTATAATACTGATTTAATTTAGTGGGATGTTGTAGGGATTACTGACCTAGCGTAT
>NW_015221921.1:0-1016 GCF_001447785.1 Gekko japonicus | reverse complement strand
AGTAGTAAAACCAACTCCTTGGCCAGTGTAAAACAGGTAATGAAGATTAAAACCAAGACCATCAACAAATAGAGCTCCATTCTCAGGAAGATAAGATTTGAGTTTCACTATAAGCCTTTGAGAAGCCCACAGGTTTTACTGCTCTCTGGATGGCCAGCAGTGAAGAAGCCAGGTGTGCTTTTGAGGCAAGCCATTCCAGAGCCTGGGGACTACCGCAGAGAAAGCCCTGCCTCACGTGTGTACCAGTTTTACTTCAATGAGTGCTGGCCTCTCAAATTATAGACAGGTTCATATGGGCAAAACTGGTCCTTCAAGAATGGTCGCACAGCTTCAAATTGGGCCCAGAAACCAACTGATAACCACTGCAGGTGATACAACTTGGAGGGAAGGGCTCATCATGGCAAGTTCCAGTTAACCTCTTAGTTGCTAACTGAGCACCGGATAGAATTTCTAAACTGCCTTCAGAGGCTCACCCTGCAAAAAGCATGTTACAGTAATCCAACCTGAATGTTACCAAGATATGTATAAGAATGAATATTGTGATGTATGGATGCAGTGTAACGTTCACAGTTTTAAAAAGTAAGATAAACAATCAAGTATAACAACAAGATTCAGATCTTGGATTGGTGTATTCATGCACTGGGAAACGATATAAATTTCGTTAATAGATTTCGCAATAATGCATGAAATTGTTAAGCGAAGTTAATCGGGATCACTGAATGCTCAGCCAGCTATTATGATATATATATAGTAACTTCTTTCCTTTTGTATAGGAGTATTTCTGAGAGGTGACCTTATTTCTCACTTCCCCCCATTTTGATCTTATTGCATATGACATTGCTTTGAAGGGTCATAGTTCTGACCTCAAACCTGCTTTGGAACTGTCTTGTTAAACCATCACTGACACTTGCTTCACCGTACACTTTTTTATAGAAGTGGGGAGACTTGGCTTATGCTTTGCCCTCTAGATAGGTGTGCTATTGATTTCGTTGTCTTGATTGATAAAGCTTTTGAGC
>NW_015221920.1:0-1016 GCF_001447785.1 Gekko japonicus | reverse complement strand
TTCTGAGCTTCTTAATGCTTAAATTTAACGGGCTTACTCTGGCAATACAATTTTCCTTAACTGCATATGCCAGTCTCTCTGTAAACAACAGTACACCCTCCTCCCCACCCCCCTTCTTCCTGTCTTTTCTTACCAATATTCTACTCAACACGACATAATGTCTGTGATTATAGTAGATTTTTTTCAAACATTTTTTTAAATTGATGAACCGATACATCATACATCAAAGAGTTCCTGGTTCTTCTGAACTTCGGCACCTTCTGACTGAACTTCCCCTCATACGTATGTGTCTAAAAACTCAGATGTCAGTCTCAGATATGCCCCCATCGCTTACTTAAACAGACATCTGGAAACAGACAGTATCCCACTGTGAAATGAAACAAATATATTAACTATTAGAGCAATGAGATTTCGCAGAAGCCATAAAGTTAAACGTTAAGTGGTCTCATAGACCTAAGGCAGGAGTACTGGAGGCAGATGGACTTCTGTGAGGAAAAGGATGTGGGGAGTGCTGAGGTTCACTAATAACTGTGGGAAGATGAAATAAAGATGCTTTAATTGTTCAGCAATTAATTCTCCATTTTTCCCCCTGCAGTCATGACTGCCAGTGACTTGGCATAGATACTAACAGTTGATCATGACAGTTCAGCCACATTTATGAGGGGATCGTTCACTCAGAAAGAGCCACAACAGAAGAAAATGTGTATGTCGTCACTGAAAATGCAGACATGTCTACACAGGCCAAAACTTTCTCCCAGGTGCGTCTTGCCAATATCCAAGCAATAATGTAAGAAAGAGCATCTTTTTTATTATGAAAGATACAGCATAGGCAGTCAATTCTAAGGAAATCCCATATGAAAAAAGCAGTGTATTACTTTAAACTGTGTGGAGACTTGAAGATGGTAGAGTCTCTACAGCAGGAGTCCCCAACATGGCACCTCCCACAAACATCGTTTCTGGTTCCCGCCAAGTGTTTTCAGGAAGTAGATAGAGCCAGGGGTCATTTCGTAGAAAAA
>NW_015221919.1:0-1016 GCF_001447785.1 Gekko japonicus | reverse complement strand
GTGTTAGCAAATTCAAATTTTTGCTTTAAAAGGCCTGGTGGAAGAGCTCCTTTTTGAAGCTGTAGCACGAGCAGTCAGGGGCTATAATGTGAAGACTGACCAAATAAAAAGACTGACAGGATCTTCAGTACCCTAGAAAGGGCACTCTGAAAAGACAAGTCCTAGCAAATGTCTAGTAACAGAAAGAAAACAGCAAGTCCAGAATGTTAACTCAAAGACGTACAAGGCTTCTCTTTGTTATGCTATTCAATGGCTTATCCCTCTTCTGATGCTCTTGATGCAATTTTACTAATGGCCCATGCTCTGTGACTTATGTTGCCTAGATCTTAAATGCTAAACTTATGAACAGAAATAAAATAACATGTTACAGAGAAAATGACATGAAGATGGGATCTGATGGTCTAGTGTCAACATTGGGACAGATTTTGAGAACAGAACTTAAGAGAAACCCCTTTTATGTACCTTGATTTACCTGTGCACAGGTAGGTGAAGTAGTGCTATTAAATCAAACTGCTTTGATATCAAAATCCATGCTGCTACTGGACTCAATTCCAGGATCTGGCATCTCATTTAGGAATATTGGGACTGTACTCTGACTGGTGAATATGTAGGATGAAACTAAAACACCATTAAAAGGATCTGGTGTGAGTAACAGAGATAGTTGGATTCCTGGCCCAGGCTTTACCTTCTTGCACCCTTCCTTCCCCATATATCTTACAGGGCCTCTTCTCTGGCTTGTGTTGGCCTGAGACAGGTGGAGTGTTACTGGCCTCATCTGTGAGATCTGCTTGGCAGCAGAGCCTTACGTCCTCTCTGTGCTGAATGGTGGGTATGGCTGACTTGGAGAGCCTCCCACACAAGCCTCTCTATGCTGTGGCTCACTTGGTCCTTTCTTACCTGCTCTTAGAGCCACCACCAGTGCAGGTAAGTTTGAAAGGGGGCTCTCAACCCTGGACAATAGGTCAGGTAAGAGAATTGCTTCAAACACCATCTGGTCTGCTTATGGACCATTTTGA
>NW_015221918.1:0-1016 GCF_001447785.1 Gekko japonicus | reverse complement strand
GGAACTGATCTCGGTTGTCTGGCGACCAATTGTCATAACAGGAGATCTCCAGGAGCCAGCAGGAGGTTGGCAACCCTAACCAAGCCTCACTAGTCAACTGACCGCCTGTTGTCCTCCTTGGAGTCTTACCCTGCCTGCTGTTCTCATGCTCAGAGAAATGGGAACACCCTGTCCTGAGGACTGCTGGAGGTGCCACTTTGACACACTTTGAACTGAATAATCAGGGACTTTTATAGATTTTCTTATACTTTTTCTGTCTTCAGGAAGAGTCAATGTTGTCACGAATTCTGAATGACAGAACATTGTTATGTTGAGTTGCAAGTAGGACATCTGAATGATTTCCATCCTAGCTGCTGAGGGGATTTTGCTTTGCAGCATTGCCAAGTTGTCCACTTCCCAGGAGTTTGATTACTAGCATCTAAACACAACTCTCAAGCTAGAGTGACGTGTATGTTAAGAACTGGAGAGCAAGTGGCCCTCTCTGGCATTATGAACAATGTCTGGGTCGTTTGCTTTGTGAGTTGGACTGGAAACACGGAACCTTTTCTTTTAGGCCAGCAACGGGCCCCAAAGTACTGGAGTTGCATCACTTAGTATCATGGTTGGCGGCTGTGTCTCTCTGAAGCAAACCCTTGAAAGGAAAGGCAAACATTTCTCTCCCTCTGAATACTTGAGGTTGTGTTTTCTGGGGTTGTGGATGTGAAGGGAAAGCTAAGAAGGGGTTGCTGGATTATTGAATATGCAGTCTAGGAAGCACAGTTACAAAAAGAGGCCTACTTGAGACACCTGTTCATATAATCAAAGCTGAAACAAGCTCAGTCCAGAAACTCCAAGGAAGTAGGGCACATTTCAGAAGAACCCAGAGAGGCTTCAAGTTGTAACTGTCATAATTTAGAATTGAAATGCCATTTCCTGTTGTTAGGACTGCTTGTACACAGAGATAATTCTCTGTGTAGCTTTCACTGCTGCAAAGCCTGAAGCATCGACATCAGCAACAAAGCAGCAGCCACATGGAA
>NW_015221917.1:0-1016 GCF_001447785.1 Gekko japonicus | reverse complement strand
AAGAGTAAGAATGCACTCACCCTCTCTTGCGCCAATTTCCTCATTTCTTCCTGTAACTTGTTCAGAATGTGTAGATTTGGCTTGTTCTTTTTGGCATACTGCTGAAGCTCTATCACACTTTTATCAGACGTTTCCTGCAATGAAAGGTGGAAGGAAGAGCTGCTGTGTGGCATTTCAATTTTAAAATGGCTAACAGAGTTCAGGTGAGAGCTAAGAGGGACCCCCACACACACTGGCTGCATGTGGAGGGCACACCATATCAACCATCGTCACAACAAAATAGCTTTCAGTGCTGAGGGGACTTGGCTGCTGTTTTGGCAGCATCATGGAAGCAGAAAAACAAGCACCCCCCCAAAAAAGCATCGATCTTCAAGGAGTGGGCAAGACAAGGAGGTGTATCACCTTACCTGTTTCACCATCTTACTGCTCTCTCTACCATACATGCGCAGTAACGAGCCCCAGTTTTTCACATGCGGGTGAAGCAGCTGAAGGATTTTCTGAGACGCCAACTGTTTTCCAACTCTCTTATTTTTACCTGCATAATCACCAGGACAACAAAGTTGAAAATATCAAGCTCCTGAAATCAAATTTTTAGGAGACTGGCAGTATTTACAAGCAGAAAGCTAACCTTCCGGCCATCACTTAGCTCTGTAAAAAATTCCTGTGCAGTTCCGAAGCTGTGCAGTTCCTCCTCTCTCCTTGTGAAATCCCTCTTGTATCAGAGCAAGTAAATGACAGGGAGAGGGGGCAGCAGGCTTTAAGGGGCAGATGCTGCTGCTTCAGCACCCAAGGAAGCAGCACACTTTGGGAACATAAAAGGAGGGTGGGACCCAGTGAGATGGATTTCCAGTTTCTTAAAGTGTGTATGGGCACACTGGGAAGGAAAGTTTATGGTTTTTCTGGGTGTGCAGCTTTTTTCAGAGAACTGCAAGGCACCCACATGAGAACAGCAACTTAAAACTGCTTGTTTCAGTTTCTACATCATCACTTTCTAAATGCCAATGTGGTAAGCCCCA
>NW_015221916.1:0-1016 GCF_001447785.1 Gekko japonicus | reverse complement strand
TGCCTTGAAAGCTCCTTGCTGGGGTCACTCACCATAAGTCGGCCGCAACTCGACAGCACTTGACTCTCACATATAAAATATTTTAAAATGTCCTCACCACCACTCCTCCCCATACATGCCTGTTCATGGGACTGATGTGGGATTGTGGTTAGGGTGTTAGACCAGATCGGGGAGATCCAGAGTTCGAATCTCCATTCTGCCATGAAGCCTGCTCGGGGACCTTGGGCCTACCTTTGTCCTTCGGCCTAGCTATCCTCACAGGGGAGTGGTAAGCAGAAAAGAGAACCATATGGTTCACTCTTCCGGAGCTTCTTGGAGGAAGATGGAGAGAGGAAAATGAGAAGAAACAGAACTTCCACCCATCCTTAAACTTCCGGACGGCTGAGAAAGAAGGTTGAATCCTAAGGAATCTCAACAGCACGTTGTACGGAGTGTTCTCCCAATCCTTACAAGAGGTAAACTGGGGAATCAATAGAGACAGTGATTTACCAGGGGCTGTTGGGGGAGAACATGGGCAATTCCTGAGGTGTTTGTATTAAACAAAAAGGGGTGGTTTGGAAACACACGCGGAGGGGCTCCATTGTTTGAGCATATACAGATGAATCACGTCGTGTAAAAATACATCCCCGAGATCCTCGCGCGCCGAGTCTCAAATTAGCAGTCTTTTTGGAAAGCGTAATTAGGCCTAATTAGATTTGCATCTGCCAAATCTGGGCAGCCGCCCAACAGTGTTAATGCAATCGGCCACGTCACATCTGTAAACAATGTTCCGCCTAGCCGTTCCGACAGGCTATCGTGCTCCGGAGATGAAAATGTTTCTCATTCGGTGTAGAGGGGGCCAGACCCGTGGGGAACGTTTTCCTGGAGAAGCCACATCAAAATAAAGGCTGCACAAATGGGGGGGAAAGGAACCCAAAATTAAGTGGATTGTGGCCATCTTTTTAAATGCGGTTCTTTCATATCTCCTTTGGTTAAGAGCGTGGTTAAGAGTGTGGACTCTGATTTGGGAGAACCAT
>NW_015221915.1:0-1016 GCF_001447785.1 Gekko japonicus | reverse complement strand
GTAGACAATATTGACCTTGATAGACCAATTCAGCATATGGCAGCTTCACGAGTGTTTGTGTGACCCCTTTCTTTGTTTTATGGGTCCACCTACTACTTTCTATGAGGACCAACCAAAATATCACAAAACAGTATGCAGGCTTTTGAGTTCTCCGGGACTCTTCATCAAGCAAGGATGTTGGGAGAGGGAAGAGACACAGAAGAGAAAATACATTATTTTAGGGCACAGAGGAAAAGCCTGAAATCCACAGCCTGTCACTGTCAAATGTGACTCAGAATGTTTTGCAGATTCACCATGCCCAGAAACAATTCATTTTTCCCCCTTACCTCTTTGCCCCAATTTGTTCATTGGCTGTTTAAAAATGGAGAATCCTGCCTGACAAAGAGTTGTGAAAAACTTGAAAGATCACATCATGTTTTGAGATATTTTGATTGCCCCAGCTGTTGCTTTTGTGGTTTTCCTGCAGATCAACAGAGCAACCTACAAACTGTATGCAAAGCAAATTGTTTGGTTGTCAGCAGCCTTGAATGGAGGAAGGGCGGAGCGTGCACCTTTAAGAAAATAAAATAAGAGATAGACAAAGAATAATAACCCTCCCTTTACAGATGTTGACTTGTCCTTCTTATCATGTTACGTTCATACTATTATGCTCTATCACTCTGTATTCCTTTTCTTATGCTTCACACTGAACCTTCCTGGATCAGACTTTGTTTGGTGACCTTGTGTGCCTCTCTGTAACTAAACCCCATGAGAGGTTTGAAGCTGCAACCTTTCTCATCATTCGTGAAGCGTCAACACCCACATCCCTTCCAATATTTCATGCAGGGATTCACATCTGAAAGATTTTACAAGAGGCATTTCTCTGCCACAACTTACCTCCCTTCCCCACTCCTGTCATTTCGTTATAAATGTTCTGTATAAAATTTCCATTTCATATGCACCTGAAAAAGTGAGACCTGACTCACAAATGCATATGCTGGCATAAGCTTGGTTAGTATTAAAGGTACCACTTGATT
>NW_015221914.1:0-1016 GCF_001447785.1 Gekko japonicus | reverse complement strand
GGTTGTTGATGTTTTCCCCGGCAATCTTAGAGGGCTTTTATCTTAGAAGGTTTTAAAATGGAAAGTTTGTACACAATGCCAGTTGCTGCAGGTCAGCAAAAGCAGTGAACTTTCATCTTCAGCCATTCTTCCCATAGATTTCCTGGGGCCACCTGATTTGCCACTATGGGAAACAGGCTGTTGCACCCGACAAATCTTTGACATAATCCAGCAATGCTTTTTTTACGAATTGCAAATCAGAGGGCTTCAGAAAGACACAGAAGCCTTTGACTGGAGCTTGCTTGCAAACAAACCCTTGAAGAACAATTTGTATGCAGCAACAGAACTGGACGGATTCATCTAAGCCGAACATGGAAACGAGTCAAATTACCTGGTTATCCTTTATTTATTTCTTTATCTTTTTTTAAAAAACAACAACAACACCACTCAGCTGGCAAACAAATCTTTTTTCCCCAGATCAGTCATGGCACATCCGTTGTGTTTGTTTTTGATACGGCCAAAGGCCAGAGGCGAGATCGGTACAATCGGGATAGCTGCTCATTTCTTGTTTGTATGTAAAAATGTTCCTTTTGCATGGGAGTTATAAATAGGCCGGTTTAGTGTCAGAGACGCTGGTTTCCATATTAATGTGGTCCGTGAGACAGATTTCCTGTTGACAATCCTTTTTTTTTAAGCGCGAAGGGATTCCGTATAAGCCAGGGGGGTACAGGAAGGAGTGATCGAACACAAATACTCTGGACTCCAAGCAATCGCTAAAAAAAACCCACCCCAAAACATACATTTTCATTATTTTTAATTTTAAAAAATGCAAATCACAGTTGTGTATGCTGTTCAGTTCACTGATTTTAAACAGTCTTGCGCGAGAGAGACAAAAGGTGGAAGACCTGCTCCGAGTGGGACAGGAGTAGGTTGAAACTTCAGATGTGAAGGCCTGGAGGGGGAAAAACCAGGAAAATTTGGGGGGGGGGGAAGGTTTTTTCTTTATTCCCTCCCCCTCCAGTTTTCTCAGCAGAAAA
>NW_015221913.1:0-1017 GCF_001447785.1 Gekko japonicus | reverse complement strand
TAGAACCCAAGGTCTTTTGTTCTGAACTTGCTATCCCACTGCTGGGCGGACTTCCGCCCCAACCCCCACCCTCTAGCACAGACTTCAGCACAGACTTTCATCCCAGGATATGCCATCTTTAAAGACCCGGCTTGCTGTGTGGTCTCATGCAGCAGAAATGCCAGTTTCCGGGGCACAATGCCTCCAAAATCGGCTTGTGGGCGATTGCCCTTTGGCCTCCATTTCATAGACTCAGGAAATTGAAGCCTGTTTCCAGCGCGTTTACTTCTTTGCTGCACTGATTCTACAAAGAGCATTTCTACCCTTAGTTATTTTAAACGCCGTTCTCCATTTGGGGCACCGCAGTTTGTGCCGCTTCACTTTAATCGGAACCATTTTCAGGCTGGGAGGCTTACAATGTGGGTCAAGTGATTGTTATGCACTTCCCCGTGCGGCGAAAAGTTCCCGAGGCAGCCCTACAGGGTTCGCTTTCCCATCAATGAGAGAGCGCCAGAGACTTCTGATGTCTCTGTAATAATTTGTTTTGTTTACAAATATGCAAACAGAGAATCACAGAGGCAAATTCACTCCTATAAGCATCTGTGTGAAGATGCAAATCCAACACCAGATTCCCAGAGAGCAACTTATGCAAAATTCCTTGTCTCTGCAAATTGTACCATCAGCTGCAAGTAACTAGCTAGGCATTTTTCATCCGCCTCTCTCCAGTTCAAATTGCTAACTGCTTTCCTTGCCTTTCTGGCCCCAAAAAGAGATGAATATCGTGTCTAGGTCTGTCCATGAAGCACAAATTGCAAGTCTGTGCAACTTCAATTTGCCTCAGGGCCATGGAGAGAACCGAGAAAGGGGTTTAACCCTTCAACTTCCACTCAGTTTAATTCTGCTATTAGCATTTAGAAGCAGAGAAGCAGAAAAAGACAGGTCTTTTTAAAGCACACGTCTCCCCCTTTCCCTTTAAAACGTTAACAACAAACAAAGGAGACTGGTTTTGCTTAGGTCCTTTCTGCACTTGGATCTCAT
>NW_015221912.1:0-1017 GCF_001447785.1 Gekko japonicus | reverse complement strand
CTCAGTGACTGGAACATGCCTGTCCCCCATCCTTCCCACCGGCATGGCTCACCTGGGCCACAAAACCTCGTGGTGCAGTGTGGAGACACCAGCAGCTAATGAGATGCAGGAGGTCTGGGTCTGCCCCCAAAGCAGCAACCCTTACAGTTCACATGCTTTTATCATTGCCCTTTGTTGACACTGGAGTCCCAGCACTGATTCCTGTGGCCGTTGCCTATTCATTGGATAGTTCCCACCGCTGAATTGCCTGTCTCCTCTTATGATATCTGACAGGAGCAGGACTGGAGGTAATTCAGCTCCAGGCAATTATAGCAGCCTTGACCTGCCTTCCTGCATATGGCAAGTCCTTAAGTAAAACTTCATAAAGTTTCCTTGATGCTGGGAGCTAGTAATGAATTTTTCTTGATGGGATGTTCAGTGAGTAACTGAGACCGGGAGCCAAAGTGACATGCTCAACCATGTGGATGCGAAATGGAGCACTGATGTGAGAATTCATGAAACCGAAACTAGCTAGCTCTGGGACCGATGCGTATATGTCACTGAGCAATCAAGAGCGACATTAAGAAACATCGGGAACAAATGGGACGCAGGATGGCAAGACAAGCGAAATGAACAGTCAGATGGAGAACGAAGATAAGCGAGATTTGTATCCAATGACAAACACCCAGCAAAAGCCCCAAGAGGATTCATTGCATAAGGTGTTTGCTTGGAGTTTCCAAAATTGGTTATTAAAAGCCATTTTGGATTTTGTTTTTCATTGGTTTTTGTTTTTTTGTTTTTGCACAGATGTATTATCTTTAGATGACGTACACAATCCTGATTGCTTAGGACAGTAAAGTAAATAGGCACCCATTGTCTTCATTAAGTGGATATGAATAAGGGGCTACTAGACAAAATGCTGGCATATGTCCTACCTCAGGCTGGAGGAAGTTCTTCTAGCCTAAGGAACCTTCCTCCAGTTTAACTGGCTCTTCCGGTAGAGAACTGCAGTGCATTAGTTGTTGTAGATTTTCCGGG
>NW_015221911.1:0-1017 GCF_001447785.1 Gekko japonicus | reverse complement strand
TCAAATTTAAATTAAGGGTATGGTCTGATATTATATATATATATATAAAAAAAACTCCTGCTTCGGTGTGGTGCACCGAGGCTGCGAACACTGGAGGGGTGTGTGTGGACTAGCTGGCCGGCTGTCTCCTTCAGTCCAAGGACTCAACACCTCCTGTGCTGTGCTACTCGACTTTCTCCTGCTTGAGAGAGAGGCGTGTAAGAGGAAGCAATTAGCAGACTAATTGAAAAGTTGGTTGGTAGCCATTTTGAAGTACAGTTGCCAACCTCCAGGTGATTCCTGGAGACCTTGCAGAATTACAGCTGGTCTCCAGGCTACATCGATCAGTCCCCCTGGAGGGTATGGCTATTTTGGAGGGCAGTATCTGGGGCATTATACCCCACGGATGGGCCCTCCCCTCCCCAAATCTCCAGGAATCTCCCATTCTAGATTTGGCAGTGAGGTGAGATTTTTGTCATGGAAAATGTTGCCAGTGTGCTGTTTTGTTTAGTTCCCACTGCAGGCCTCTGTGTCATTGTTTTACATCACATATTTACTTTTTTAAGGTAGCCTGGGTCCAGTGGCACCTTTGAGGCCAGCAAAGTTTAATTCTGGACATAAGCTTTCATCTGCATCATGCCATGCACGCTTCAAATGCTTCTACCCAGAATTAAACTTCACTAGCACGCACGCGAAAGCTTCTACCCAGAATTAAACTTTACTGGCCTTAAAAGGTGCCCCCGGGCTCCAACTTTGTTCAATTACAGTATTTTTTTGCTTAGCACGCTTGCTGGAGACAAAATACCCACCGGCCAGCCGCGCACCACGTTCCCCGCCACTGCGCATGCCCTGCTCAGCTGTTCCGTCGGCCCCGCCCGCCGCTTTTCCCTAGCCCCTAGCCGCCACGCCCTCTTCCACGGCCCCTCCCCTTCGGCCTCCCCTGCCCCCGCCGGCGTTGCCAGCCAAGGACCCCTCCGCCTTCCTCGTGAGAGCTGCCCGTGGCGGTGCCTGCCCGGCCGCTTTCTCCCCGCGCCCGCG
>NW_015221910.1:0-1017 GCF_001447785.1 Gekko japonicus | reverse complement strand
CCTCCTCCTCCTCCTCCTCCTCCAGAAACCTCAGCCTTGGGATGTCTTATCAGGTGATATCCAGTGACCTCTCCAGAGAATACCTTTTCTGAGGGAGATATTTCCCCCCGGGGGTGAGTTAACACAATTAGGTTGAGAACTAATGCATCATATTGCCTTATTACCTTCAAACATGCCTTTTTGTTCTTAGGCAATTGACAGAGGTGGCAAGAGAGGAAAATCTGTAATGTATCAGTTCTCTGATCGTCCAGAAAAGGTTTTATGTTGTCAAATGATACTTGTAATTATCACTCGTTGAGAGTAATGTGTGAACTTGTCCTAAGCTGCTCAAAGCTGATGAAGTCCCAGCTGATCTATTGACCTTTTAGCAGAACATTACCACCTTGGATCAATTATATCCACAGCAACGCTGAAATCCTGTAATGGGGATCTGAATAGCATCTGGCTTTATCTTTCCACATATTAACCTCTATAGCTTTAAAGGAAAGCTGTTAATGTAGTTTACAATCCAAAAAAGCATAAGTTTGTTTTCATAGCTTGATGATATTTTCCCTCCTCCCACTTCTTATAAACACATTTACTCACTAATTAATTTTGGCATGAGATCTATCATTCATTGTGTAAGATATACCTACAGATCTTGTTCTTCAGATTTACAAAAACAACACTACCCAGAGCCACGTAGTTATTAAATTACCATGTATTCAGAGTTACTCACATAATTATGCAGGACACAACTACATAAATGTCATTCCTTAATGTGCCCACCCCCAGACTTGTTGTAGCAATGAATGTTCCTGTAGTCAAGTGGCAAAATGCCCAGGCAAACTTCTATCTCTGGGCCAATATTGGAATGTTGTTGTTGTTGTTTTTACTATTCCTTACATCACCTAGTTGCCATCAGTTGCAATAAAAGTTGTGATTCCAACCTCACGACATATGTTTTACCACCAAGTGTCTTCCTTGAATCTGGAACTCGATGTCTCAAGGACGAAGGAACTGATGCTGCTCTGTATT
>NW_015221909.1:0-1017 GCF_001447785.1 Gekko japonicus | reverse complement strand
GAGTACTACTATTAGTACTGCTTTTTATTGTGACATCACCAAGACATCAAGGGATCACCCCTTGTGACATCACCAGACTCCAGCTTCTTTATAGTGGACCCCTCCTATGACACCTACCCATACACATGTGATTAAAATGGTCTTCACAGTCAAATCTTGAGTTCTTGTGCACACCTCTGACTGCTGTTCAGATTGGAAACCTGACCTATGGGAGTCCCCACCACCACCACCGAGATCTGCTTAGGACCCATAGATGTGCACTTCTTTGGCCTCAAGTTTCAGGGATTCCTGAAACTTGAAGCCATATGTTGCTAGAGAAACCAGAAGGATTACAACTTCTTCCAAACCTGCTTTGTGTGTGCAATAAAGCATGTATCCCACTTCCCCACAGCATGCAAAGAGTTAACCCTGAAGGGGTTTCTATTGCCTCCCCCCAGTCTTTTTGGTGGAACAGGGAGGGGCGGTCTCTCCTTACTCCTGGATCCTCAAAGTGCTGCCGAAATTCGAAATTCGCCAGGATTTGGAACAAAACCTTGTAAACATCAAACGAATCTCAACTAGCAGGGAGTATCTGCATATCCCTACAGCAGACTGAACATGAGAGTTTGTGTGTCAGGTACATGTCTGGTCTCACCTGGTGAAGACTGGTCACTGCTCAGGACCAAGGTAGCAGGGGTCGGACGGCGTCTTCGGATCTAGGCGGAATGAAGAAAAGGGGGAAGAAATTAGCTCCTCTTTGCAAAATCTGTCCAGAGACTTGAAACACAACAGATGCAAGAGCCAGGGCAGACCTGCGCAACAACTACACAACAGACTGGTGGGAAGTGAATGACTCAGGGTGCAATTTCTCCATAGATCTGTTTCACGAGTCGGCCAAGGATCCAGTAGGCACCATTGGCACTGCCACAGATAACCACCTACAGGAAGCCCTAGCTGTTCATGCATCTGGGAGGTACTAATTCCTAAGGAAAAGGGGAGGTAGGATCTAGATGTGGAAGTCCAGGTTGGGGATTTAGA
>NW_015221908.1:0-1017 GCF_001447785.1 Gekko japonicus | reverse complement strand
CTCTGACATTTTAGAGCAGATGTATAGGTGAGTTACAAGTTGTGAAATATTATTCAAACAGATATGAGAGAACTGGGGATAACTTTTTAACAGAAACCTACATTCCAGGTATCTGCATAAACCTTTCACCTTCCAAACAGCTGGTCTGGCCTGTACACATTACCACTGATATTGCATTGTGTTGGTCTGTGCCTATAATAACTCGTATCATACTGCAATACAGATTATCCTTGTAAAGAATATACTTGTACCAAAACTGAATTGCATCAGCTTGAGCAGCAGATTTAGAGTTAATCCGTTGTCGTGTCCCCCCCCCTTCTTGTGTCTGATTTACAACTGATTATCACAGTGCATAGTCCCAAAGCACTGGCTGGTACTGAGATCACCTGGCACAGATTTGCAAAATCTGAGAGTGGCAATGTAAAGCTTTCAGGTGAGAGCTGGGAACTTTGCTAGGGCAGTTTTTGGAACACTCTGTCTGTGCTTTCTGTAAATCAAGGACTTTTCTCCAGGGCCGTCAATCTGGCACCTTTCACAAGTGTTAAATTCACTTAATTCCCCCCCCTCCCCAAGAAGCTGTCATGAGACATACTGAAGCAAATATGTCCTTTAGAGGATACACATGGACTCTGCTGTAACAGTGTCTGTTAAGTGATCTGACATCCCAGGATGATTTTTTAAAAACAAATTCAACATTTGTTGGGTTTCTTTATTTACTCTATGCCAAGCAGGCTAAAAATTGGAAATACCTGGCTGGAGATAATTTCAATACAACGAGTACTAGTATATAATTACAAAAGCCAGAACATTAAATATATATATATTATTACTTCGACCTTAGTCAGTGGTAAACAAATCTATATGTCTATTCATTCCATAGCTTTTCAATACTACAAATATTCTCTCTCTTTTGTTGCCAGTATGTATGATCTGTTTATATAGGACAGATGGCTAAAAATCAGGAGAGACTATAAGCAGAATGATCCTAGCATAATATATGCTGATTCTTGGGTTGCC
>NW_015221907.1:0-1017 GCF_001447785.1 Gekko japonicus | reverse complement strand
AAGGAGGCTTTGAGATTAGATGAAGTAATGATCCAAAAAGAGATTAGTTCTGTTCAGACTGCACTCATTATAAAAACCCATTTCCTCTGTGCGAAGATTCAATGTCTCGTTTATCCTCCCGGTGTTATCACACTACAGGAGAGAACTATGATTGTACAGGATGTATTCGAGAAGAAGCATGGCAGTGCATTCAGATCTTGCTAGATATGAGACAAATGTCTAGCTTTTCCTACTAGTGTTTGGAAAATGGTAGAGGCACATGACCCTTAGGCGCCATGGTTACCTGCAGTGGACACAATACCAGAACTTTTGGTCCCATGGCACTGCTCCAAGTTAATTTCTCATACAGAAAGCAGCAGTAAGCTGATGGTATCTTTACAATTTATAACCCAAACATTAAATACCTTGGCATGCATTGGCAGGAAGTAGTATATCAGTGTAGCCCCGACCAACAGATAATTTTGTTTTGAACGATATAAAATCCTTCATTTGGAAGGACCAGCAAAGCAGCTGAAACATAACAGTATTTCTATTATTAATTCTGCATTCACATTAAGCTGTAATTCCAGTAGCATGTGTGGGTGTGTGGAGCCATTGCCTACGGTAAAATTAGCTGGATCAAGAGTGCCTTGAATCAAGGGACTGGTCCTTCTGCTGCAAGGAAGTGCCTCTGCTAACAGAACAGACCCACACTTTTTCCCTAGTGACTTCTGCCAATTATAGTAATGCAGTCGATCCCCATTTCCAGTACTGTGTGATCACGTAAGTTCTTCTTTCGATCCCATTTTACTAAAAGGGTGTTACACAAAGGACGGTGAAAGGGTAGAGCTCACATCTTGCATGGGGAAGGTGGAAAGGCTTTTCCCTGCAAGAGATCTGGGAAAGCCACTGCCTGTCAGAACAGTCACAACTGCCCCAGACAGTCCAGTGATCAACTCTGCTTAATGCAGATTCATGCACTTGTGTACATTTCCTCCAGGGCGGGGCCCTTTGTAGGGCTGTTGTGGTCTTCCAAGG
>NW_015221906.1:0-1017 GCF_001447785.1 Gekko japonicus | reverse complement strand
CACACACAGAGGAAGGACAAGGTCAGGTGAGGCAAAAAGCATATCAATAGCTAAGGAAAGCAGCACTTGTCTGAAGGAAAGTCGACATTAGGATGTTTGTTCTTCTTGTATTTATTGGTAGAAAGTTTAATTGTAAATATTTACCTACTCATCTAAGATCTTTGTTACCTTGAAGACTAGCAAGTTTATTGTGACATTAGGCCTCCTAGAGAAAAATCTGCTTTATGAGTTGCAAGGAAAGGACATTGAAAATGGGTCAAGAAGAAGGGGAGAATGTTTTACAAGGTGAGCTAAAAAGATACGTCAATCAAAGACAAGTCCATAATTTAAATTAGAGTGTTCAGTCATTAGAAATCAGCAAGCCCATAGATATAGCTAAGCATAGGAACACTCAACCATTTCATAAAATTTTCATAAGTCCATCAACTTCACAAAGTAAGAACTGTCCTATGCAGCAAGGAAGGCCCATAGGTTTTTCTCACAATGAGGGCACAAAGAGCTCTACTACTGGACTTGTATATCAAAAGCTAGACCAAATCAATAGGTTTTACTATAGCTGACAACCAAATACAGGGCTTACTCATAAAGGAACTGTGAATTATTTAAAACCACATTACTTTCCATTATTTACCAATAACCTTTCAGACAGATTCCTATGAATAGGTTTAGAAAATATTGATAAATCTATATTGCAACACCTCACAAATGGCTTAAGAGCTCAACTATTGTTATAACCACAGTACAAAGCTCAGTTGTAGAAAAGATGCTGAGACTGTGTATTTATTGACAGTAAGTGGATTTATTTCCTAAGCAGATGACTAGAGCTTGAGAAACTGCACAGTCTGGAACCAGAGATTTCAAGAGAAGCAGGGGCACTGGACTAGATGGACAACCAGTATGATCCAGCAGGTGGTTCTTATGTTCTTATGTGCTGAGTGTAACAGTTCAGCACTGTGACGAACTGACCTTCAAAAGCAGGATACTTAGTGCTGGGAGATTAGGGGTTAATGCCTCACA
>NW_015221905.1:0-1017 GCF_001447785.1 Gekko japonicus | reverse complement strand
CGACTGTGCGACTGAACAACAAAAGCTGTATCTATATATTGACCTACCACTAGAAAAGGAGCTAGACATGAGCCCGCATGTGTTCGCTATGTGAAGAAATGCTCTCCACCCTAAGATTCACCCCAATATCCAGACATTTGCGTCTGCAAACTGGTTCTTAAAACTTTTCCTGTAAAAAAAAATGGCAGGGAAATGGAGAGGAAAAAAGCAAATGGTTGCAACAAAATCATACAAATAAATTGGGAGGGGGCAGAGCAAGAAAAAGGTACCAGTTGCTGCATGAACCTGGGATGATCAATAATAATTGCTGTGCTGTTTTACAGTGATATATCTCTACCCTGCAAGAGAGCACAGGGCAGGGCTGTCCCTCAGTCAGTTCAGTTCAGTCAGCAGAAAGTGAGTAAGAACTGGGAGGAACTTACAAAAGCACAGAAAACATTACAAACATGAACAAATGCAACTCAAATTTGATTGCTAGAAAAAGATTGCGGTAGATGTGGTCCTAAAAAAACCAGGGGAATAACCCAGGGGGGAAAAGTGAGGTGGGAACTAGTGGCTCCAGAGAATATGCAGAAGCCAGGGGATAAACCGAAGCAGTTCCAGGCCAGAAATGGCACAGTAATGCCATGCAGAAAACCCCTAATTCCCAGGATGATTTGAATACTGGGTAAGCTACTTGCTTGAGAGGAATTTTCACTGGTATGACAAGTCATTTCAAGGCTATTTGATGGCACACTAGCTTCTTTTCCAAAGAAACAGGGAAGACAGATCTTGAGTCCAAGCTGTACATAATACTAAATAATGTATACATTTTCCCATTTTAAATATTTTTAATAGTAGCTGCAGAGACTGTAATCACCAGATGTTTAATCCTAGTTTCTACACACACACAAATGAAACCGATGTGTTGGCCAGTCAACATATTGCAGATGGAACTCTGCTCACCTACAACAGGAAGAACATGATAGCCCTGGCTTGTTTTCACCACAAATAATGATGGCTTGTTTGCAATGTCTG
>NW_015221904.1:0-1017 GCF_001447785.1 Gekko japonicus | reverse complement strand
GAAAAGGTATTATACAGTTTGGCTCTCAGTGATCATATTATTTTTTTCTCTGAACATCCCGTTTGCGTGAACCATTTCAACGCAGCTCTTGAATCAGTCACGTATAAATGGCGTGGAGCGTCCGAGCGGTGTCGAAAAGGTGTTCAAACGGCACTGAAAGGGTATGAAATCGGGAGTCACGTCCCACCGGCGTACAGCGATCATCAGAGACGGCGACGGGAACGAGGCCGACCGAAACTGATGGCGAAGGCTACAGAATCAGAAAAAGGAAAATTGCCACTTTAGCTCATCGCGAGCCGATGATTACACGTATTGTTGCGAATTACGTTTAATTGATTAATATTAATAACCGAGGGCAGGTTCCTTGGCCACTGCGGAGCGTGAGAATGAGCTCGTTTCGCCGAGGCGGTGCGGAGATATCCCTCAGGGGTGCTAGAAGGCACCCATATGGATTCCGTGGAAAGTTTTCAAATTACAGGCAGCTGGAATGCTGGAAGGGCAGACACAGACGCTCTCTTGGCAGGGAGCAAAGACCCATCCCACACCGTTCCTGCTTCTGCAAGCAGAATTTCCAGAGCTCTCGCCACGAGCCCCGAAAGCCATGGAGGAAAACGCCAGCTCGGCAACATCGCAGCTGGATCGACCCCAGCTGGCCTCCCGTGCGATCTTCACCATCCTCTCCTCCTAAACCCAACTCTCGCATAGAATTCGGACTGGGGGCCACCCCACGAAGTGGTCATACGCACACAAGGCAGGTGGTGGATTCCAGTGGGTCGCCGTGTTTGTCTGGGGCGACAGGTGGCACCTTGAAGACCGGCAAAGCTCAATGCTGGGTATAAGCTTTCCTGTGCGTGCGCACTTCCTCAGAGACATCGAAAAAGACTTCGCCAACCACTACGTATAGGCAGAGGGAGAGAGGGTGGTGGTGGTTAGGACAGCCAACCTCTAGGTGATCTCCAGACCACAGAGAAGAGTTCCCCGGGGAAACTGGCTGCTTTGGAGGGGGGACCCAATGGT
>NW_015221903.1:0-1017 GCF_001447785.1 Gekko japonicus | reverse complement strand
ATGAAAATGGCTATATTTGAGAGGTGTGAGATCACTTGGGCTCCAATGTGAAAAAGAATGACACAAAGAAGCCTACCAAGAAGAACTAGTCTGATTGGGTTTATTCCCCTAGACTGTAAAGCCATCACTGTTTTAATGTACACAGCAAAGTCGGGTTTGGTTTCCAAGACGCCTTGAAATGAAAGGCTTCAGCTGGACCACAGCAGGACAACAAAGGCACAGTGGTATCAGCTGTAGCCTTCCAATAAACTCCTTGCCCATCGCTCACAAAAGAAAGGAAAATATTGGTTGAACATTCAGAGAGCGTCAGAGATTTTCCATCGACGGGTGTCTTTTCAGCGTCAGCATTATCGATGGAAAGTCATGTCCATTCTGAAATACTCGCCGAAATAATCAAGCCCATTTGTACATGATAAGAACCTGCTCCGAGAAATTATTATTTGTCAAATCTGACTGCAGCTGTAGCAGACCTCGAAATGTCAGCACAATTGTCCGGGGGGCGGGGGGAACCTTCTTTGTGCGTAGGGTTTTATTGTTAGTAAAGAATCCATTCTTTGCTGTATAATGAAGACGATTGTTCACAGCATTCAGAATTATAACCCTTCCCCATCCCTCACTTGACCTTTCCTGAAAATGACTGCTATACAAAGTCCTGAAAGTAAAGACTGGGTTATCCTGAACAAAGAATTACAACATTTAGTATCTTTTGTGTATTTGTAGGCTTAAACAGCCTGGGTCTGAAGAGAGCCTTTCACCGCTCCTATGACCTTCAAGCATGACTGGAAGAGCTCCCTTAAGTACCATCTATGTGCCAAAAAGGTGTGCAGAGAGGCGTTTTCAGTGGCTGTTCAAAACTTTAAGATACTCTTCCCCCTTGAAGACTTGATCGTGCTAGAGCCAGCATTTTCACCAGAAGCAGAGAAAGTCAATTCCAGCTGGGATTTTGGTGCCCAGGGAGAGGGGGAAATAGGTAAAAAAATAAATGAATACACATATGAAGCTGCCTTATACGGAATC
>NW_015221902.1:0-1017 GCF_001447785.1 Gekko japonicus | reverse complement strand
ATGTTTGTCTTAATAAACTAAAAACTTTAAAAACAAAACAAAACAATATCCAAGCACCCAGAAACTGGAAACACACTTTCACATCAGGTGAAAAACTTCTCACATTAATAATTACTAATGCTATTTGTATCTAGGGTATTTTTGCTTCCCCAAGAACCATAACTCTGTACTGAGGTAAATATTCTCCAGGTTACCTGGAGAGGGTTATCAGGTAATCAGGAGGGGCTGTATGTCTCTAGAACTCTCAAAATGTTTCTGTGGATTAATGATTTCTGGCAAAAAACACAAGGGCTATTTTTTACCCCAAAACACTGTTTTGGCAGGACTAACAAAGCACCCCAATAACAAAATCAATAGATTGTTGGGTTGTTTTATATCCTGGGGAGGTTTGTTTGTTTACAGAAAGAAAACTGTAAGTAGAAAGTGGCTGTTCTTGGGAGACATGATTTAGTAGTTTGCAGGTGACAGTATCCTAAAATAAATAATAAAAAACTAGAGCCACTTCTCTATGCATTCTGACAAAAAAGTGCAACTAGGATAGAAATTCACTCCAAACAGCACCAGCAAGGTTTTAAATTGCAGTCTTTAAAACATATGAGTTATTATGAACACTTCAAGTTGTTTCCGCCATAAAAGTGTAATTCCCAGTAAGTAAAAGGGGGGGGGGGAGGTGACATTACATGTCTTTTCATGTACAGATGGGTGGCAGTTGGTAAGCATCCAGTTAAAAGAAAAAGAATTACTCATAGTATACAAAAACAGCAGCTAAACTGTAAAGATGTGTACACACAAACACATTACAGCTGAACTATAAACATAAACGTCAAGATTCCTAATCAGTTTGTTTTTCCTCATCCTTTTCTTTTAATGTTGTCAGTTTGCAAATGGATGGATGTATGGTGAAACATACTCAGAATCTTCCAAAGTGCAGCCATTAATGAAACAATATAAACTCTTATCAGAAAAGGTAAGAACTTTTGTGTATCATTTTGTTTATGCTAATTGCTTCCTGAAATA
>NW_015221901.1:0-1017 GCF_001447785.1 Gekko japonicus | reverse complement strand
CGGGGGGACTTGGCAAGCCTAGCTGTGTGATGATTTCCCCATAGCAATTTGCCCGGTGACTCCTCCGCTAAGTTTTAGACGCCTGGTGAAAACTTGAGTATTTGCCAAGGGCACACCTTTGCTCTTTTTGACACTTTAAAAAGACGTTTGGGATGGTTTGTGCCCAGATTGCTTCCTTGTGCTTTTTAACTGCTTATTGCAGGTGTTGTTTTATGATACCATTTTTATCCAGCTGTACTGTTGCTTGTTACTAACTGTCATTAATTTCATTTTGTATGAAGTTGCTTCAGGCGTATTATGGAGAATCAGCTAAGAAAAGGTTATGATAAATAAAGCAGAACATATGAAACTAACACAGAGCTAGAGTCATGGCTAGAATGTCAGATTAGGACCAGGGAGGCCTGGGTTCAAATTCCCATTCATTCACAAAGCTCACTGAGTGGATCTTGAGCTCATCTAACCAACTTCATAAGGGTTTTATAAGGATAAAATAAGGGGGGAATGTATATTCCTTGGAAGAAGGGCAGAATAATAGGGTGAAATATATAGTTGGACAAGTTGTTTATCTAGGCCCATTTCTCTACACTTGCTGGTAGCTGTTCTCAAAGGTCTCAGGCAGACGAAGGTGTTTCCCAATGCTTGAGAGGCTTCCACTGTTCGGGGACTGAATCTGGGGCCTTTTGCATTCAAAACAGGTGCTCTGCCACTGAGCCATACTGTGTTGAATGAGAAAGGGCGACAAGCACAGCTTTCAGTTACAAAGATTTTCAAAAATAAAATATACAATCAATAAAAACAAGAATCAAGAAGCAGAAAACTACAAAAAGGATTATTCAAAGAACATTCCACTGCCTACTGTTACAATCAAAGCACATTAACTACAGAAAGCCTGTCAAAATACAAACAATTTAGTCACCAGTCTAGTTTTCTATGCCACATCTAAAAGAGCAGACAAGTTCCTAAAGAGGAAGATTCTCTCTCAAATTCCCTAGACCCCAATCATAAAGCTCTGTTAAG
>NW_015221900.1:0-1017 GCF_001447785.1 Gekko japonicus | reverse complement strand
ATTGAACCTGGGACCTTCTGCATAACAAACAGAGGCTCTTCCACAGAGCCCCAGCCCCTCCCCTAAATTAAAAAGGGTCTTTGGATGGTTATAGCGAGGGCTCTTGCTCCGGACTTGCTGGTGTGGGAGGAGGCAGGTCATCTTATCCTAAGTGATGGATCAAAGCTAAAATATTTATGGAGTAAAGTCCGTACGTCACTCTTCGCTCCAGATTCAATTTTCCAAATGGGTGCTCGTGTCTTCTCTTTGATCATATTATGCAGCTTGTTACGGCTGGTTGTTGGGTTCCAAATTGCTTCTGCTTTTCAAACCCACTTGTACTGTGTGTATGTGAGGGGGGGGAACATCTGTTGCATCTGCAGATCACTTGCGCTTGGACAGCTGGTATACAAAATGCAGCTTGAAAGAAAACACGATGAAAACTAATTTAGGCTGAACAGTCATCTCCTTTTTAAAAAAAAAACAAAAAAACTTTTCCCTCCAGTCATCGTTTATTAATGAATCCTTAGGTTGTTAGATCTAATAAGGAGCACCCTCACGGAAGACAACAATTACGTTCCCAGCAGAGACAATGCAATTGTCCAGCCATGGCTTCCAAAGCAAAATAGGAAAGTGATTTGTAAGATATGTTTTCGGAGAAGCAAATGACGGAAGGGAACAACCTAAAAGGAAGAAGTTACCAAAAGGAAGCGGCCTTAGATGCACTCTGGCTTCGGCCTGCAGCGTGATCAGGCTATGAATCTAAAATCTCCGCCATATCCTTGGAGGGCAGCTTGCTCTGAAATCGGGCCACTGCTGTACCACTGAGCCAAAGCCCCCCCCCCAAGTGGCACTTGCAGCTCATTGCAAATGCCACTTAAGTTGCAGGAAGACTCTGTCGATGAGGACTTGATTTGGTTCTCAGCCACCCCACTGGCTAGACTGGTTTGGTTTTGTTTGTTTTTTTGTCCTGAGAACATAATCAAATGGTTCCTGATATACAGGAGTACAAAAGAGCAAGAGTCCCGTAGCACCTTA
>NW_015221899.1:0-1017 GCF_001447785.1 Gekko japonicus | reverse complement strand
TGATCTTAGGATGACGGGTTGGCGGGCTCTGCAGTCCCCTCTCTGTGCATCAAGAACCTCCCGAGTTAGAAGGCACCACCCCGCAAGTCAGAATTACCTCTAGAAGCAAGCTGACGGTATCCACGTGGACTTCCTGCAGCCCGACTATTTGCACGACGTGTTTACTGTCTTCCCGAGCAAAAAGCCTGCAGAGGAAACCTTAGATTAGCAAGGAGATGGACTTGTTTGCTTCGTAACGACCACCTACTGCTTCCTTACTGAGGAGTACAGTTCATACAGGAGACACACAGGGCCTCGGTACACTGAATTCTGTGCATATGCGTGAATGTCCGGTTGGCAGCCACGGATCTGCCTCTGCGAAACCCTTGTAAGGCAACAGTGAGACGACTCCAGCTGGGCTCGAGGTCCACGGCCGACGGCTCCCAACCATCAGTCAGAAGTTAGTTTATTGTATTTATCTGGATGTATAGTCCACTGCATTCTAACGCAGATTGATTGTATAGTTGAGATTTCCTGGGGAGGGTGGATGGGATCATTTCATTTCACACTTGAAAGTTCAGGGGCGGCACACGTTTGCTGAATATATCAGCTAGGACAATCAGCAGCGGAGGGAAAGTTAATTATGTTGATATTTAAATTGTCATCCACTGGCTTCAGAGCTAATAATCCAGAGAGATGGCGGAGTGTTTGCGTTTCCCCTCCCATTAGGGCCTCCTCCCGGTCACTTTCCCTGTTCAAAATCGCTAAGCGGTTCCTTTAGCATGTAAATGTCTGATTCAAGTCTCAGGTCACCTTGCCGAGAAACAAGAACGTGAGCGAACCGCATTATCGGCCCGGCGCAGAGAATGTTAAGGAGTTAGAAGTGCTTGCCAGGAGGGTCGAATGGGAGGAGGGGGTAGGCGATATACCTGGCCAGCAATTAGGTTTATGAGGGGCACATATTACTGATCTTGGGCCAGCCACACTCTCTCAGCCTGCTCTACCCCACAGGGTTGGTGTGAGGATAACATGGAGGAG
>NW_015221898.1:0-1017 GCF_001447785.1 Gekko japonicus | reverse complement strand
TTGGGTTTCACAATACCAAAACAGCATACCAAAAGAATTCACTTCTGAAGCAACCTGGATATTAACTTGTCAGGCACATGGGTAGTCCGTTCTGTTCAAACGCCCTGCGTGTGTACTGGGAAACTGGTTTGGAATTGTTCTCTTGAAATAGCAGGGGAGAAATGGAAAAGACTGTATTGCTGAAGGATGCTTATTTATTTAAGAGTGAAGTGGAACATGCAAGCAATCTGGCCAGTCTCTGTTGCCAATGCGTTGGCTCTTTCTCAGGGCCTCTTTGCAAGTGCCTTTTCCATCGTGTTGTTCTATGCAAATTTCCATCTTTCATCACTTTTTCTTGGCTTTACATAACAAATATCTGGTTTCTACCCCTTTCTGGTCCGTCTCTTTTGAAATCTTTGTGTTTCTCAGTTTCCAGCGAAAGGGTGTAGCTAAAACGTTCTCAGCTTTACGTCCAAACCCAGTTCTGTTCAGAACCGTGAACTTTATGGGCGCTTCTTCCTGCTCGGAAAATCACAATAAGACCAATCTCTTACAACAGTTGCCCGGATTAAGCGAAGGATATTAATTGTGCACTTACCATTTCTAATTCAAGTTTCCCACATGTGTTCTCCAGCCTTGCGTTCTCGGTTTTCGCTCTGATCCTGAGCGGTAACGATGTTTGCCTTTACAAGATTATTTTGAACCCAAACTGGCATGCGATTCTTGAAGACAAGTTTTGCCGGGTAGTTCAAAGGGAGGGATGTGGAGGGGTTGCCGATACGGGAAAGGCTATTTCCTGCACTGGGGCCCAGTTCCTTCTCCTCTGGAGCTCAGTACACCCTCTCTGGTCCACACGTTCTCCCTTCTTCTTGAGTTTTAGCTATAGTTTCCAAGCTGCTCTCACTTTGGGCCTCCTTCCCCGGCTCATAAACACACAAAGCTGTTTCCTACCAAGACAAGACCATTGGTTCATCAAACTCAGTACGGTCTGCTCTGGCTGGCAGCCACGCTCCAGGGTCTCAAACAGGTCTTTCACGC
>NW_015221897.1:0-1017 GCF_001447785.1 Gekko japonicus | reverse complement strand
TTGTAATCATAAATGCATTAAGTGAGAAGCAAGGTAGAGCTTTCCGGTGCCTCTAGTATTGTTTCAGCTTTCATTGCGCTGCTGAATTGGAGAGATGTCATTGCGTTCTCCTTCCAGGGGCATTCGTATACACACGGGCTAACCCAGATTAACCTGTAGAACAGACATGCCATTTCTTAAAACATGATCTGCTTTTTCCTGCTTACGGGCATTCTGTTCAGCACCACACCAGAATGAACAGCACCTGATGCACATCCTGGCTTAGGTTGTGGGCCTTCCTATTTACAGGGACACAGTCACACAATTACTTCACATGAGAGAGAGCTTGACAGAGAATTGGTATGTAATGGCAAATAAATGAAAGAGGACACCTGAGGAGGTTTGGTCTCTGTTTGCGTACCAAAGTAAATGTAGAAATAACATTCGGAATCTGCATTGACTTTTAAGAAAAGCTATAGGTGTATCAAAAAGCCCTGTATTTGTTTGATATGTCACTATTGTTTTTTTCTTTTAAAGCCACATTCATTCATGCAATTGTTAAGGACAATGAGAACCACAGGTTACAGTAAATGACAATGGTTGATTTCTTGGAGTTATTTCTAGTCAAAGAAATCCTCCGCTGTGCACTACGTTTGGTTAGAATAAGTTTGTTTAGTCAAATACTTATCACGTGCTACGATTTCTTAAATAAATACTCCGCATCGTTCATTTCTGAAAACATTGCTTAGCAACCAGTCTTCATCAAATTTTAAAAATTCAAAGCCACCCAATGGCATGACGATTAACAAAAACATTCTCCAGCATTCTGCAGAGTATTTACACTTCCGTGAAGAGCAGTTTCTCAAAGAGCCCAATGAGAGAAATCTCACTATTGAGTGGAGAAGAGACATCCCTTTATTACACATCAAAAAATGAGGAAAAGGAAGAACAATTACACTTCTTGGCTACGTTTGCTAAAGGCTGTAAGCCACCCATTAGAACTCTTCAGAGAAGCAACCGCAAGGTCAAAAGAGGAAG
>NW_015221896.1:0-1017 GCF_001447785.1 Gekko japonicus | reverse complement strand
TTCTACGAAATGACCCCTGACTGTGTGGATGATATACTTTGTTGACAACCATCTTTTTGCCTGGTTGTGTTTTTAGTATTTTGCTATATTTGGCAGTACAGTAAAACTTGACTGATGGAATGACTGGTGACCTCATTTATCACTTTGTCCTCAGTCTTTGGCAAAGGCCAGATACGGGATTTCTTCAGATATCACCTTGAGACTGAAGCTGAACGTGGGTGATAGTTTAGTCAAAAATAGCCTTTTCATTTCCCCCTTACTGTCTTCATGATGACAGACAGAAAGAAAAAAAAACGATAAAGGTCTTGGTAGGGCAGGAAATAACTCAAGTCAAAGTGCATATTTCTGGCCCTCCAATTTTCTTTAAATGAACACAGCATTTAACCACCTTCCAAAATAGGGTTTTCTCCTCCTACAGCACAGCAATTAGGATCTACAATATACTTCCTAGGTGGTATTAGGGTACAACTGCTTCCACAGAGACAACTGCACAGAAATTTTTTTGCAAAGTTGTCTATGAGGGAAATTCATACTTTCCCCCACAAAGAGGACTCAGAGCTGCTGACAATAAATAAAAATACTATTAGGCACAGTAAAATACAATTTAAATATACAACAACAAAGAACAATACAAACTGTAGGCAGGGGCTGGACTGGAATCCAGCAGGTAGCTGGCCTGGCCACAGGGAATGAACCACAGGCTAAAATGCAAGGGCCAAGAGATTTTTGGCTTTGCCCCACACCCAAGGCTTAGACCTCCTTGTCACATCCAAGATAAACACCTGAAACAGGAAGAGCAGAACAAAAACAGAGCTAAGATGCAGCAGGTGTTTCTCCCAATCTCCCCCCCTCCTGACGCCACTGATATAGGTGAACCAGCTGGTTGCCTAGGGAGCCAGGCTTTAAGAGGTGCCAAATTAGACTGAAATGAATTTCTTTTCCATGTTAAAAATATATACTAATAAGTTATCTCTTGTAAATGAACATTCATTTTAGCCTTCCAGTTAGGGTAGCCAG
>NW_015221895.1:0-1017 GCF_001447785.1 Gekko japonicus | reverse complement strand
ACACAGACCCAACTCGATGACAGCACCGTTACCCTGTTGATCCATTTTTTATCACCTAGTGGTGATTGACACACTGTCCCCATTCACCCTAACATCCCCAAAACACAGGGCCCGCAACTCACAACTCTTGCTAGGAGGAAGCTACCAGCTCACTAACTCTAAGCGCCCCCCAAAAGGCGACCAATGCTGCCACATCAGCACAGCGCCCTAAGGCCTCTAAGAACCACTGGGGTCAATGGTTCATGTGTGTCCACCCGGGACCCAGTTTCTCAGCACCAACCTTCAAGCATCTTCCTGATATGGAAATCACCAGTGTTTTCCTTATAACAGGCTGCCTTACTGGCATAGGCCAGGGATGATAATTTGCCCTTAATGGAGCGCACAGAAATACCCTTACCTTTTAAATATACACAGAAGTGCATTAACTGGGCAACCAGGATAGGCCAGACCTGTGGCAGACCAACTTCCCATCTAAAGTCCCCAAACTGTTGACCCGACCTTCTATAAGATCTCCGTGTGGAAGGTGCCAGGGCTAAACCAATCGCCTTGTCAGCCTCAGACTGATAATCTGCCAAAAGCTCTCTGGCATCCTTACCGGGAACTGATCTGCATCCAGGGACAACCGGAAGAACCCCTCTATCTGTTTATGGGAGAGATCATCAGCGACCGCGTTACTTGCCCCCGGCACATGCTGTGCTTTGAACAAGATGTTATTTTTTAGACAAAGTAGTGTGAATGCCCTAACCAACATCATGACCCTGGGTGATTTAGACGTTAGGGAATTAATCACTTGCACTGTGGTGAGATTGTTGCACCAGAAGTGGACAGTGTGGTCAGCAAAATCAGCTGTCCACAGCCCAACTGCTGCTACAATCAGAAAAAATGCCAGGAAGGTGAGGTCCTTGACCCGTCCCTTCTGGAACTATTTGGGCAGCCAATCTTCCGCGCACTAGTGCTCCCAGAAATAAACCCCAAAACCGGAAGAACAGGCTGCATCAGAAGTAACTTGCAGCTCAG
>NW_015221894.1:0-1017 GCF_001447785.1 Gekko japonicus | reverse complement strand
TGGCCCCACCCACTTTCTGATAAGCTTGGGAGGCACCAAGGGACGTACTGGCAGGTGCCAAGGGCACCACGTTGGGGAACCCTGCTCAGACCACTAGGCAGAAAGACTTTCAGTGTTTACCATGTGGTTCCTGGTCATCTGTTTCCATCCTAAAGCCCCCACCGCCTGGCGGAAGGGATTGTGGCTTTATGCCAAGGTTGTCTTTCACTGATTCATGGCAGACCTCTGCCAGAGGAGACGCCGGTGGATCAGTATGGAAAGTTTCTGAGAGGAAAGTCGGTAGGAGTGATTGTATTGTACCTACAGTAAGGTAGACAACTATACATATTGACAAATTTTTTGCACATTTTTGTAGGGGAAAATAGCATGCACGAATAAGGGTTTTTAAAAATCCTGATGGAAATGACATTAATAGGAAATCAATCTTGACAGGCTGACTTTGTTTTGAATTTGTGAACCTACGGAGGCCTTATCCTGGCAATGCAATATCGCCGGGTCTTGTGTCGTCGTTTCAGGTTGATCACGTTAGCATTCAGTTAGCTCAAGAAACCACTAGTCTAGTTCACTTATCTATAGCTGCAAGAAGTGCGCCGTGTCTGCCTTCCCTCTTTCATGGGACAGAAGCAAGCCCTGAGTTTGCTTTCCACTTGAGTTCTCTGGGAAGAGTGTTTTCCTGTGAAACCTGCTCTCTCTCTTTCCTCTAATACCGTTCTTTCTCTTTGTTGGCAGTGCTGCTCTTACGAATGCCAGGTGAGCACAGTTGCTTCCTCATTTACAATATATTATTTGATCTATATTAATCGGAACCAGTAGGCCTCACAGTACTCAGTACTAATTGATATCTGTTTGTTATTGTATTCCAGCCCGCGCGAGGTCCCCCAGGGCCAGTTGGAGATTCAGGATATGAGGTGCGTTTCTCATTCATCTCACTGCTGTGTTTCTTGTGCATTACAATTAATGTCTCTGTACAATGCTCTGCATGCATTATAATCCATATTTCTGCTTAATGGGGTGTTC
>NW_015221893.1:0-1018 GCF_001447785.1 Gekko japonicus | reverse complement strand
CTGTGAGGCAAGTTAGGCTGAGAGAGAGTGAGTGGCCTGAATGGGAACTTCTGCCGTGTTTCATGTTTGGAACCCGGGTCTCACCAGCCACAGCACAGCACCAGCTTATAAAAGCATTTTAAAGACAGCAGTCCTGAGAACATAACACTAATTACTGACAACTACAACAGGGTTTACTTTTTGTAAATTACATTTCACTTTCAAGCTGCTGGAACTGAATGTTGTGGTAGAGCCCTGTGCTATCTCCTCACCTCCGGCAGCTGAAAACACACATGATGTCATTACATCACTGATTACTACTCGTTGCAGGGGAAAGTGTCGAGTGACTATGTGATGACATCATGACACCCATTATGTATTGCTAGAGGTTGAGTAGAAGGTAATAGTGGTAGTTAGAGTCACACAGTCTGTAATTTCTGGAATGAGCCTAGGGAATCCTATGATATATGTGGTTCTTCCGGTCACGTAAATGAAGTGCTTCGACTGCAAACTATAGTTTGTTGCAGCCTTTAAATCCTGAACTGTGGCTCGTTCTCTGCCTTCCAAACCCATAATAAACTATGATTAAGATTAGAGTCGGGGGGGGGATGTTTTTGTACTTGGTATATTGACAATTCTGTTTGTAGAAAATAAATTCTGTTAAGATGGTGACGTACATGGAGCCTTAGTGCTAGCAGCTCCTGCCTAAAAAGCTCACCTAGCTGATTCCTCCAGTAGCTGTCAGCTCCCTACCGGTTCGGGTAGCTCCCATACACCATATATCGATGCGGGACCAAGGAAATCGTGTGTGCAAGCTGTTATCTCTCCTGTCCTGGCGTGGTCCATGGAGGAGCTCACCGGCACCTGGGGCTGGCCCAGCTCGAACAGGGACGACGGACGGAGCCCCGGTCTCACCTGGGGATCGTGCCGCCAGTGGCCATGTGCATGGAGGCAGCCAGCTGCCAGCAGTCCTGCTTCTTCGACGCGGCCGCCATTTTAGGTTTGTGGCCAAGAGGACTCATCTTCTGTGCTGCTGTGC
>NW_015221892.1:0-1018 GCF_001447785.1 Gekko japonicus | reverse complement strand
AAAAAATAGAAGGTGACCAATAGTGTTCTTGTTGCTGCCCTTAAGGAAAAAGGGAGAAGAAGAAACCAGAAAGCACATATTTATAAAAATAAATAAATGTTGTCAATCTGTACATAAATATTCTTCAACTGGAGCTTTACAATTGCTGATTAAATCTGAGCTTCTTTTAGAGACAAGATGGTTTGTGTTATCATAGTTCTCTTTTCCTATGTAAATAGCATTAAGCTAGTTAACAGAGACCACTGGATGGGTCTAAAGGTCACATACGATCATCTTATTTTAGTACATTGATATTAATGAAAACAGCAAAAGACTTTCCTTTAGTTCCATGGGACAGCATTTTTTCCCTTTTGGATGACATCATGGGCAGCATTCTAATATGGTGATATATGAATGACTTTTGAAGGCATTGGAATTTAGGATGTGCTGCATAGCTTGGCAGAAATTCAAAGTACTTCTGAGCACAGGGAACGTGTGCCAACCCATGGGTAATACAGTCAATTTAGCTCCTGACCTCACACTTGTCTGCCTAGAGATGTGTGTGCATTAAATAGCCAATGGAAAGCATTCTTTGGGCTACCCATACCTACTGTAGTTAAAAATATCTCCAAAAACCTAATTTGCAAATAATATTTTAGAAAGTTTTTCAAAGAAAATTGATTTTCTTCATATTGCAAATAACAAATAAACATCCTATCATGTGAATTTGCTCAGTAAATGTATCAAGAGATACATTTTACACCACATGGTACCCCCTTTTCTAGAGTATGTAGTGATTTCAAATGCACACAATAGGCCACACAATACTGAACCCTGCATTTTTTTGCAAGAACATACTTCAATTTTAATAAGTTGACTAGGTGTTTAAGAACATCTTTCCACATTAGCAATAGGCACATAGGTATTCAAGCATACAATCAATGTTGAAAGCAGGGTATGTTCCTGTGGCAGGCACTAGAACATATGTTTCCCTGCCAGGGAGGTGTATATTTTCACTTTAATGATAATGTGCAAAACT
>NW_015221891.1:0-1018 GCF_001447785.1 Gekko japonicus | reverse complement strand
AGCTTAGAGGGAACATTGGTTGCCACCTTTGCCTCTGATAACACATTATGCTGAAGTTGCATTGAACATTATAAGCATTCATCTTGGTCTTCTCTGCAATCCCCACATTGGGGACTGTGCATGAGCCGGTCTGCTATGGGGAGGGTTTTTTAACTAGTTTAAACTCACCAATGGGGGTGCCTTGCTTTGCTTCTTGGTTTAAGCAATCACTGGTCTTCTAGAAAACTGGACACAGAACCCAGGGTCTCTAAGGGAGCTCTAAATAAGTTGATTTCCTCTAGACCAGTACTGTGAATCTGCAGGTGAGAAGCCCCAGGAAATGGTTCAAACTAGGCTCAAAAATATTTGTGTATGCCCTGCTAAGGGATGTGCATCTGCACCCAGGGGACTATGCTCTGCTTATTTAATGGTCCTGGAATTCTCTGGGAACCTCATTTGTAGCATTATTGGTGCAGTCACTTTTGCTGGTCCATTTGGTGACTGCCGCCATCAAGTGACACTTTGCATATGTGAAGGAACAGATACCACACTACACAGAGATCTTTTAATCTCTCCCAGTGTTTCGGTTAGGATGTGCTTTCCAATGGGGCCATCGGTTTTCAGTGGTTTGTTCACCCCTGCTGGGAGTCATCAATCAGTGAGGAACTCAGTGATATATTCACATGTGTGAATCATCCCTTCCTATACATTCTGGGTCTTGCGAGGCATGTAGACAATAAATGAAGGTTGTTTTCTGAGACAGTATTAATTTGGTTCTTTTTGTTTTTCCCTCTGCCTGCCTTCTGTAAATTCTCTTTCAATGATTACAAGGTTTAGCCCCTCTCTGTAATGCTCCATAAAGAAAACCAGGCTTCCTCTCCACACTTGATGTGACATCTGGCTGTGAAGTACAGTTGTTTCCAAAGAGCTTGGGTGTGCAGTTTTTAGTTGAACGCCAGGGTGTCTTTCCATTTTCTGGTCCATAAAATAAAAGTGAAGCCGGAACCAAACAGATGGCATTCTGGGGAGGGGGGGGGGA
>NW_015221890.1:0-1018 GCF_001447785.1 Gekko japonicus | reverse complement strand
GGGGGGGGGGAGATTGTCATATGACTACTGTAATTGTCCCACAAGGAATATGGCTTGGTTTAACCGAAAGCAGAGGTGTGTGGGTGTATGCAACCAACCTAAAAATGTAATTTAATTCATTGAAAAATAAAATAAAAAACATAATATCAGAACTAAGCAAAACAACACAAAACAGTGTACTTGTTATTGAGTTTATCTGAACTCTTCATCGGGATGGATTGTCAATAGGCCTCACAATGATCTAAGTCTTCATTTTCAGTGCAAGTGTCTCCTTAACACCGGACAGGAATGGTCTGAGAGCAGAGGGAAAACATGGCAGCCATCCTGAAATACCTTTAATTTTGACATTCCAAATTAGCCATGAAGTTTTAGTCAAAATGAAATCAAGGACCAGGGTGGCACGTCAACAAAGCAAATTTAACAGTGTTCCAAGCTGATTTCATTCTGAATTGCTCCAGATAGAGATTTCCATAGCAGTATGGCTTGGTGCTGAAGAAAGAGGTGGGGCTGGCAGAGCAGTGTTCATCTTTCTCTCAAGACAGGCCTGGATGCAATCCAAACTGTCAACCTAAAGACCCAGTCATCTACTTCATGCATGAGTGCTACTTGAAACTATCTTTGCTGTCTACCACTGCATTTAAACACACTCCTAAGTCTCTGAACCAATATCTGTCAAAGCGAAAGGCCAAGTTGCCATCATCTGAGGTTAGTTTCCGGCAGGCCAATGGAGGTTGCCAGCACTGTCTCTGCAAATCAGAGCAAAAAACTGTAGGGGACAAGCATGCTGAATGGCAGGCATGCTGTTACTGTACATCTATGGAGGGTAAGAGTGCTCCACGGGTAGCTTTGATTGATGTTCATTTGCCCTTGGTGAACACGCTGCTTAGGCAGAGAGCTCCAACAAATGTACTCCAGAAACAACACCCCTGCTAAGCAGCACAGCATCGCTCAAATAAAGAATACATCAATATTTCAAGGAAGTCTCCACTGTAGCTCATTAACTCTTTTGGTCCCGCTA
>NW_015221889.1:0-1018 GCF_001447785.1 Gekko japonicus | reverse complement strand
GGCAAACAACCGGGGGCATGCGGCTGTCTCCCCTTTGATTCATGCCCCTGCTTTCCTTTTTGTACCTAGAAGCAATAAATCTGTCCCTGAAACCCACCTAGCCCCCCCTCCCCCCTCCTTTTTACCCTTCAATAAAACACCCAATAAGAAACTAATTGTCATATGGTGAGCTGGAGAAGAAGAAGAGGTGTTCAGAATAATGTTATGGTCATGGAAAGCTCTTTTGCTTTGTAACCATCTGGTGCGCCGCAGTCACAATGAATGGGATAATTGAGTCCCGAATAACTCCTTTGGGGTACACAGAGGACTTTTCTCACCCGGGGTTTGTATTCCCCCGTCATTTCACACTGCATCTGCACTTTTCTTTGATCGGGCAGGGCGCTACCAATAAGTTACTACACTTCATTAAGCCTGCATAATTCTCCGCAAATGAGCAGAAAAGATTGTGCCCCGGCCAAGACGGAGAAAAAGGGGGCTGCCAACGAGACTTTAGTGACTCGTCTTTGTACGGAATGATTGAGATAGATGGCCGTCCCATGCCACCATAGTTTCCTACGTGGGGGGATGCTGTGAAAGAATTAGGCAGATTGACAGCTGTTTATAATCCGGGGAAGGGTTGCCTTCAGACAGGCCTGCTCTGGGAGGTGACTGAGACCCCATTGTGGCCTAATCTCGCCTTTCAAAAAGTGTTACAATTCATTCGTTTCAATTTCTAAGGTGCTCAGTTTTCAAGCCCTCATTAAAAGCCCTTTAAGGAACTGGACTATTGACTCAATGGTCTTTGTTCGCTTTTTAAGCACATTAGAGTCACTCCTGATGTGTTTGAGGCAAAGAGTTGGAAGCCATAACAGCGGGAATGCCAGTATTTGGCAGAGATGGGTACTACGGTTTTTGTTTGTTTTTGTTTTTGCTTATAATGGAGAATAGATTCTCATGGAATGATAGGCAGAGGATAGTTGCATGCTCCTTTTGAGAGGGGTGTCTGCTGGCTGGCGAATCTCGAGATTTTTGAAACTGT
>NW_015221888.1:0-1018 GCF_001447785.1 Gekko japonicus | reverse complement strand
CAATCCATGAAGGAAAGCTCCACCAATGACTAATGACCATAATGACTGAACGGAACAGACAGCTCTTTGATTTGATCTGGCAGGGTTCTTATGTTGTTAATGCTACTCGTAAGGGCCCTGCAAAAGAACAAACAAAGTTAGAGTAGCAATTTGCTCTTCAAAAGAATCTTTTGATGCAGCACTGTAGCAAACAAAATGTGTTGGGAAAGCATAAATAATTCAGAGAAACTGGAAATGGCCTTGGTTTTAAAGGGCCGCTGTAGCTGAGCAGTGACCTTGGATTATAAACCTTGGCCTTTTGATATTTCTTTTTGTCTTCCACGCAAGGAATCTCACCCCGTCCCATTCTCTTTCACTGAAATCCTATCACTTTCACTTCTTTCTTTCTCTCTCAAACAAGATGTTGGGAAAGGAACTGAACAGTAACTGCAAAAATTCTATATGACAATAACAACAACAGTGCTCTTCCTGAGCTCTGACTGGCAGCAGGGCTACCCAATTCAAACCATGAAGTAGATATACAAAGCAAAGCAAAAGGAGCATACGCACAGCTCTGGAACAGCTGCCAGGAACAGAATATCTGAGACACCATGCTGGTCTTCTAGAGCAGGGGAAACTACTGCTAGGAATCTAGACTTTAGCCCATGGATGATTGAAAAGAACAATGAGTACTCTTTTGCCAGGGCTACAAGTTGGACAAATAGTATGGGGTCATCTGATCTAGGGTGGATGGGGCTATGGGTTTTTATTCCAAGCTCAACCCTAATTATGCAAGTTTGCTAAAATGATAAAAATTCTGCCAAGTGATAGATGTTGTTGACTGCCAGACTAAGGCTGTAATTGTAAGAATACTTTCCTGTAAGTATGACCCAAACAATAAATTGAAACTTGCTTCTGAGTAGAACTACGTACAGTGCAGACAGTTGAACTTTATCTACTTTTAAATGACACATGTCCTGCTCTTGATGACCTTGAGGCACATATAATCCAAGCAAGGGAGCAAATTGTAAGTATGTTC
>NW_015221887.1:0-1018 GCF_001447785.1 Gekko japonicus | reverse complement strand
GAGAACTGAAGTAGTGGAAGTTGAGACTTGCCTGAACACTTGATTGCCTTGTGATGGACTTCTTGGACGTTGTCAGATGTTAGGGTTGCCAGGCCTCTTCTGGCGGGTAGGGCATCCCTCCCCAGCAGGTGCTCCCTGCTGCTGCTCAGCTGGCCAGCAGCAGGGAAATGCTGCCAAAATGGGGGTGGGGAACGTCAGCAGCATTCTGACACGCTGATGTCACTTCCTGTGAGTCTGAAAGTGACATCAGCGTGTCACTGGTGGATGCTGGGGATGTGCTGATGTCACTTCCAGTGCACACAGGAGGTGATGTCAGCACATCACTAGTGAGGGGGCCCCCCTCACTCTGCTGGGGGCAGGCGAGTAGCCCTAGATGCTGTTTTATATGCATCTAATCAGTGGTAAACTGGTGGTTTGACTATACCACTTCAGGTTCAGAGTAAATGCTGTGCCATGTCTTGAGCATGCCACTACAGGCCTCCATGTTCCATTGCTGTAGGCATGTTTCTCCCAGCCCCATTCCAATACCAGTAGTGTGTCTGGGTGGGAGAAAACTTGCTGAAACAATGGGGCACAGGAAAATGAAGCAGGGGAGGCTTCATTGGCTATCTACATGATCCTTAAGTCTTTGATGTCCTCTGATCCCTTCTGTAGTTGTGAATAGGACAGTTGTGATTAAACAAACATTGGCTGTCTGTCTGATTTGACACCATTTTCAGTGGACCATTCTGGTATGCCTCTGTAAAGGTATACTAAACTGGGCCTTAATTGGAGAAGATGTTCTCTCTGGTACTTTGTAGTGCAATATCTGTAATGAAAGGTAGAGTATATGTTCAAGATGTCATTTTATGGTCCATGTTCAAATTTGACTTCAGTCTCCCCTATCACCCTACAAACATACTTCTTCCTATTTGTTATTGGGTTTTTAAAAAAACAAAAACTTTCCAGTATGAAAGGCAGGCTTACACTCACTTCCACAGGTGAAAATATACAGGGACCTGTATCTTCTGATCAGAAA
>NW_015221886.1:0-1018 GCF_001447785.1 Gekko japonicus | reverse complement strand
TCCAGCTGCAGATCCAAGAGAGACCCTGGAGGCACTGAGTGGAAGGCCCTGAGATGCAGATCAGCCCACAATTTTTACTTGAGTGAGGCAGGTTTTATGCAGCTCGAGGGGTAGTATGGGCCACCACAGACAATGCCGTACAACGTTGAGCAAGGGGTATGCTGCACTTTTCCCTCTGAAAATGAGAGAGAGCCAAAACATTTTTTAGAAACACACAACTGTTATGTATCAACTTGACGTTAACATACCAAGACAGTTTTGATAGTTCAGGTAGTATTTTTGGCTCTGCGACATCAAGCATCACACGAAGGTCTCTTGAGTAGCACAAGCGTTTGAATACCCAGAAACTGTCATTTGGAACGAAGGACGGAAGCCACATCCTTCCTCCGCTCTCACTCCAGAAAAGGAAGCTGGAACACCCTGAAGAATCTAACGACTGGTCCTTGAGTTTCCAAAATAAGCACTGGAAGGCAAGTCATCTTGGTCGCAGGCCTCGGTTTCCCTCATCACACCACCACCGCCACATGACGAAGCCATGTCTCAGCGAGAACGCCCAGGGCTCTGTCCGTGAAAGGAGACTGAGAAGAACGCCCGACACGGAAGGGTGAGCAGAAGTTAAACGGCTTCTCGTGGCGAGGTGAGCCATACTGGTTAAATGCCACCGTGCACCTTTGCATTCTGGAAGTGACAAGGTAACCCAACGCAAACTTCAGCCTTTTTCCTGAGGCAGATTTCAGGAACAGAGTAAGTAGCCGTGTTATGAGGTCTGCTTCCATTGACAGCTCTGCTGGCACTCAAGGGATTCTTATGTAAACGCCATGGACCCTGAGCCAATCACATGCTTTGATGGTAGTTTTGTTCCCTCCCCCAATTTTCTTTGGAATCACCCCCCCCCCACATTTCATTACGCACTCTCTGTCATGAAGCAGTTCTTCTCGTCTCCCTTCTCCTTTGAATCCTGCAAGATGTGACGTATCCTTCTACGGATACATACACTGAATAAAACTTTGTTGGTCTT
>NW_015221885.1:0-1018 GCF_001447785.1 Gekko japonicus | reverse complement strand
TTTTTTTTGGGGGGGTGCCCCACTGAACATTTACAAATGGTCATTGACCATTTGTGGGGTTTTGACAGGGAGGCTCACAAAAATGTGATCGCAATATATGCCCACACCTCTTCTGAGGCTGCCTCTTGAGTTTCTGGCCGGGGTTGGACTGCAACTGTAGACTTCTTGATGAATTCCATAGTGGGCGAACCACAACAATACAGTAGTTTTGCATGTGTTGTGGGGGATGGACTAGGTGTGCCAGTCTCCCTGTGAGAGCCTTGTGAGAAGTCTCTGAATGCTCGGAACCCTTTCGTGCCACAGCTTTTAAGTAACCCCACAGCAACAGCATTTTATGCATTCTGAGCATGTGATTTGGAGATCGGGATTGGCGCAGGCTTGATAATATCCCCACTGCCCACAATTAAAAGAAATCATTCATTTTACAGCCAAAACCGAGCTTCCTTTTTTTGCTATGTGCTTTGTGTGTCCCCCCCCCAACATGTTTTGCAATTTAGTCCTGCAGCTGCCACTCACAAGCTGAATGTTTCCCCCCAGCCGTGAAAAGAGATTAATTTTAAAGTAAAGCATCAAAGAAAGAAGATGCCTTTGCAGAGTGCGTCTGTAAATCAGAGTGCACCAGCAGAAGACAGAAGGGGCAGTCGGTGTGTCTGCTCCCTGCCACCTTGCTGGAATTTACTGCCCTTGGCATATGGGGTGCTCTTGGCTGCAGTGAGCAGCAATGAGGTTGCCTCGCTCTTGTATAGGCACGGAGGCCACTGCTGGTGCTTGGAGACGTGTTCAGTACAAGCACCGTGTGAGCTTCGAAACACAGCTGTGGCAGCACAATGGTGTGGGATGTGTGCCGCTCTGGGCACGCCTCCCTTCACTTCCGATCCAGTGATTGTGGTGTTTGCACCGGTGACGCCTGTGTGCACCCACTCCTGTATTCTTTTGCTGGCATTGTTGGGTGGCCATTTAATCAACTCAGTGGGTCAAAGGAGATGGCTAGGTTGCCAACCTCCAGGTTGCACCTGGA
>NW_015221884.1:0-1018 GCF_001447785.1 Gekko japonicus | reverse complement strand
TTTAAGGAGTTCTGGGTTCTCTCTTCTCCATGTGTGGTTCTGCCTTCTGCATTTTATTGCTACCACAGTGACTCTGTGAGGCAGGTTAGGCTTAGAGAGTATGACCCTAGGTATCACACACTCTTAAGTGCTACAATGCCCTGGCTGTGTGGACTGCACCCCACAGGAAAAATCTCTGATTATCACAAAACCCTGCACATTGGAGCTTTGGTATATTACAGTTCTCAGTTATGTAGGCAAAGTCATCTGTCACTGCCACAAAAAGTGTTCGTCCACCTCCGTGCCAAAACCAACTCACTGCCAAAAATACACAACTATGCCCAGAGTTATAATTACATCGGAGCCGTCTTAATGGTAAGAGACAGTCAAACTGGCCTGTCAAACGACACTTCATGGAAAACAGTTGCCCATTTTGAACGAGGCTGCTGTGTTACTGGCAAGTATACGCAAACACTTCATACATAATCTGTGGAGATCAAACAACTTTTCCCTTCCTGGTCACACATTCCTTATCAGATTGGAGCACTGTGCTAATAAGATCTCAGCTGGTTACTCCCTTTCCTGACCGGCCCAATGTTTAATCCGTACATCAATTAGTACATCATTAACTCCAACAGGAAAAGGACTGCTTCCTTAAACAGCCTTACAGAATTCACCAAGTCACCATTTGCCCTGACACACACGCCACCCACAACCAAGTCTTGCTGCTGGAAGCACAACAAGCGATCCAATTGTGTTCTTTTAATTATAGTAAGCTTCTTTTCCATAAAAAGTGTGGTTCACAATGAAACCTAAATTTAACTGACATAAAAACAAAGTCTGGATTCATAATCCCTTAAACTTTAACCTGCAGCCTCTATCAAAACTCCGTACTCGGTTAGAGGTTGCTTTTTATATAAAGAATGGGCCATGGTGGGGAAAGTCTTTCTTGAGAAGAAACAGTACGGAGGCAGTGGACTGGAGTGGTGTTGAGGTTGATAACAACTCTGCAGAGAACCAATGCAACTGGCACCACAGT
>NW_015221883.1:0-1018 GCF_001447785.1 Gekko japonicus | reverse complement strand
GGCTCCCTAGTCATTAATTAGTCTGGTCATCTAGTCTAGTCCTTGCTTCATAATGCAGGACCTCGAAATATCTTGCAACAGTGATGGCTGGAAAGGTGACAGTGACAGTTTCCAAGCCCCCTTTCCAGTTGTAGAGAATGGGTAGATGAAGGTATCTCCATCAGAACGCATCTCTCTTTTTTTGCAAAGCATTTTAGGATGTAGCACTGGTGATCTTTCAGTGCAGCAGCAGGTATCTCTTCTTAGCTGAACTGGGAAAGAAGGTTATTGTAAAGCTTTATTTTAGCTTTCTCTAATTGGTTTAGTTGAGCTTTATGTGAGCTGAACTGCCGCACATAGTTCTGTTGCTTAAATATCCTTGACTAGGAGGTTCATAGGGGAAGGGGGCTGCTTCTCTAATGAAGTATGCTGAAGATTGCAGGCTGCAATGTCCTGTACAAAGTGCAACAATATTTGTGGAAATCCATCATTTAGATAAAGCGAGCTCCATGAGAAAGGGCCGTGTTTGCGCTGTCCACTCGACAGTCTGCCACTCAGGAAATTCCAGACATTTGCCTGAGTCATATCTTGTTAAAATCCAGGGAGACTGTTTAACACTCCCATAATTCAACCAGTTTGTGCATATGTTGCATTTTCTAGTGGAGTGTATAATTTATTGGTGTTTGTGTTCTACAAGCCACAGCACGATATAAACAAGAGGAGCCACAAAGTGCATTGATTTGGTAGGAAGCATTCCAAAAGCTCAAGTGATCCTTTGCCATAAATCTTTACATGGGACAATACAAAATGGAATCAAGGACAGAGGATATTGCAATTGGGGTGAATCATACAGGGATTTAGGAGAGAATATCTCAGTCCTGTCATACTTTTTATGAATACATCCTATTTTGTGCAACAAATTATTACATATCTTCCACATCACATGAACATAGCATGCCTTTTTCCTTCCCTTGAAAATTCTAAGCAGACACCCTAAGTCTGTGTGACTTGACAGTACTTTTCACCACCTCCACCAGTG
>NW_015221882.1:0-1018 GCF_001447785.1 Gekko japonicus | reverse complement strand
TACTCCTACTCAATATAAAATAGTAAAGTGATATGTGTTAATAGTCCTGAAAAAAGTTTAAATGTTCTGCCTTACATTCTCACTGCAATCAATTATCTTACAGTCTTGTGAACTAAAAAAGCTAAAGGTACATGTAGCCCAATTATTATTGTTAGAACTTTTATTCAGTTACTCATTTCACTCATTTATTCAGTTACTCATATCACAAAAGACACTGCACTATACCTATAACTGTTATAATTATCTAACATACAGCCATTTTGCATCCCTAACTATACAACAGAAAAATCCCTGAACACAAGCTATATAATACTGTGATCTCTGAAATATTTTACTGGAATATCCCGTTTTTCCTTCCTGTCAAAGATTTTTTTTTAATTATACTCAGCATAATTTTATACTGTTAATAAAAGTTTGTTCACATTTCCCCCACATTAGCTCTGGTTTCTTGCTAGACGATCATACTTCTTGTGGTCCTTCCCACAGAGATGTGCTAGGTTTTTTCCCCTTAAGCAACAAAATAGTTTCTCAGCAATTCTTCTTAGAGAGCTTTGCATAAGTTACTTTGATATTGTTTTTTAAAAGCAGAATGAATTTGTCTTCCTTGGCTCTCTGTAACATCTTTATGGTTATCCTTTCTAAGAATCCAAAGGGGAGGAGGGCTGTCCCACACACCAAACAAACTGGATGTACCCTCCTCATACAAAAAAACCCTTCATATGACATGGTGAAACACAAATTCATGCTTAAACACCACAGCTACAACATCTGCAGGTTGACATAAACAATTACTTTTAAGAGCAACAGTTAGGAAGTAAAAAAACTGCCTTCTAGAGACCTTCCTCATCTTTCTCTATGTAGGACAAAAAACATTCTTGTTTTCTATCTCCATTCCATATGCCTACTTCCGTTCCAGGGACCCTTTTGTTACAGCTACCCCCTTTCCATAGATTACCAAAACACACATACACACAAAGCAAGCCCTTCCTGCCAAGCAACAAAACCAGTAACCTTCACA
>NW_015221881.1:0-1018 GCF_001447785.1 Gekko japonicus | reverse complement strand
CATGACCGAGAAACAAAACCAGAATCATAGCATTCATAATGCTTTCAAATGATGAAGCTGGGCACTTTGATTCTTACATTAACTTGGGCACTATGCTAGTGTGACAACGAATGATGATTAAACATTTGAATATGCAGCATGTGACCAGACACTCTCCATAGCACTATTTTACTTTTAACAAGTGGAATCAATAGAAGGACAAGAAACAATGTTTGGACTTGACGTGGCATGCTTGGAAGGGTGGTGTTGGTCAGAGGGTTTTCTATAGAAAAGTTTGGATGGATTTACCAAATGAATATGTTTCAGTACTTGATTTAAAATTAATCTGTCCCCGATTAAAAGAATTGTGAAGCAAATTAGCTCAATAAATGTGAAGACTTAATAGTTATTATTATACTTGAAAGCAATTAATGGAATATAATAATTACCTAGCTTTGACCAGGCTTGAAAGACTATCTCAGGCAACTATGTTCTAATGCCGAAAAATGCAAAACAAGTCATGAATGAATTGTTGCATTACATTGATGCAATCTGCTGCATATACCTTTAATTTACGACAAGTAAATGAAGTTGAGGGACTATTCAAATGAATAATCTTATTCCCAGTAAAGTATATTGCTTTTAAAATATTAGAGACAGTTTCTCTCCAAAGAACTAATTAAGACTGTCAATCAGTCTTCTTAAGGAAACATTTAACATGTAAGAATATTATTAAGGAACAGAAATCATATCTTGTATACACTTTCCAACGTACAAATACTCCAATCTTCTTACATTCATAAAATAGTTGAAATGTCCAGAAGTTATATTTTTGTACTTTCCTGGTATGCCCAGTACCTGCTATCTACTTTTCAATATGCAGTTCTGAACAGGTTGTTTCTAATCCACAGTTTGCATGAGGCGAAAAAATGAAAGATTTTTTGTTGCATAGATATTATGGGCAGAGTAATCCTGAGTTGTACCTGTGCTGCAGCGGCCAGCCACTATGTATCCTTGGTGGCACTAGTCCGCAGGGGTC
>NW_015221880.1:0-1018 GCF_001447785.1 Gekko japonicus | reverse complement strand
AAGAAATCAGGGATCACTGGACATTAAGTGTCCAGGATAAATCCCTGGTATCTCCAGTTAAAAATGACAGTATGAAGCCAATTCCATTTTTGGCGAAATCGTCTTGTGCAACATTATTACATACAGCATAAACGCCTCAACTAAATTTAATTCAGTCTTCAGCAATAAATACATTTTTTTTCTTTTTTACAGGAACTACTTAGTCAAATGAGAATTTTATAAGAGGAAAGGTTTCACTTGGCCAAGTGGCCTCTCAGCAAACACTCAGAACACTTAAAAGGACCATTTACTCCTCTACTTAACCCCCACTAACTGCTTAGAATTTGGCAAGCAGGAGTGGAAAACCATTCGTAAATGCTGTGTTTTTAAGCACCATACACGTCAGCCTTGGTATTACCCACATTTACAGTACTTGAAACTTAAAAACAAATCATACTAATAACACTGCATTTAACATCCAGTGACCCAATACATTTATTTCTTAGAAGTCCAACAGGACCCCTGTATCTGGAGTCAACAGCTGCAAGATGGCACAGGCATTAGTCTTAAACTACAGCTTTGAGAGCAACGGAATGAGCATAAATACACCATCACCGGTTTTGCTTGGGCATCCTGATCCTCATAAGAGCTCTGCCAGCTCCAATCCCCATCTCCATTTTGATGCGAACACTACGGATCAAGCACTGGAGCACGTAAGTTCACTGACATCGAAACGGGAACCGCACTAGGCTGAAATGATGAACCCGTTAAAAGAAAGTACCAACTGCGATGCCGGCAGATGTAACCCTGGCATCCATAAGCGACATAAAGGGACAGCTGGAATTCCACTGGGGGTAACTTTCGTGATCCTCGGACTCAAGTTTAGACAGTAAAGGTATCTCAGAAGCCACTGTGACCACGTTCAACAATATTCCAAGTCTTACGGCCAAGCTCCAGAATGAGGCAAAATAAGACATTGGCTAGAGATCCAAGCAGGACCATAGTCACAATGGGGCATTTAGGGGCGATGCCCCCTCAC
>NW_015221879.1:0-1018 GCF_001447785.1 Gekko japonicus | reverse complement strand
GGGTTGCTGGTCAAGGTCTTTCCCATCACCAGCTACCCAATAATTTTAGCTAGAGAAGGTGGGATTGATCTGTGACCTTCTGCCTGAAAAGCACATGTTCTGCCTATGACCTGTCCCCTGTCTTCAAAGCAGCTGCCTGGAGCTGCTGCTTTGCCATCCAGTGTGCTGCAACATGTGGTCGGCATGTTAAAACTGGGAGCATGGTTGAAATCTTTACTCTGTGATGAAGCTCGTGCTGCATGGCTCTGGCCTTGTCACCCTCCCTTGGGCTAATGTACGTCACAAAGTTACTGTGAGGATCAAAAAGAAAACTTTTAGAATGGAAAAGTCATACCTGCATGGGGCATAATTTATTAGCAGACATAATATGGGACACTGAACATGTTTATGGCCTACACAGTGTGGAAATTAAGCTGTGGCTAAAAGTACAATTTCCATACATTTCAGATCAGAGGTTTAGAGTTCAAGTACCTTTAACCATCACTTAAACTATAAGGCTTCTTAGAATTTCAAGGGGTTTTGAAAAGGAAAGAGATTGAAGCGTGCCCCTAGTATGTAATTCCAGTCCACATAAGACATTGTGCTGTCAACCCATCATTCCCATGATATTCCACTGATACCTCAAAATAAACTATAAATTTCAGAGGGGAGGGGAACTGGTCAAAGAAGCAGTTCAAATACATGAAACCTATGAGTGTCTCACTCAACTTTCCCTCTCAACTAAAAGCTTGGATCGGCTCTTAGCAGAAACAGTTGCATGCAACTCACAGGGAATCCAAACAATAATATATATACATACGCAGAAGGGAATTCCACTCAGTGACTCCCAACTTTAAGTCAGTGCAAAGGGTTTCAGCATGAATATGTTTTTTGGCTCATGGTGAATGCCACTCAACTGCTTTTCACTGGAAGCACCTGTAAATCTGCTTTGGTCTTTGCTGTTCATTGCTTTCTCTCTCCTCTGTTCATTTTGGTTATGAATAAGCTCTGACTCCCCTACAACCTGCTGCTGCAAAAA
>NW_015221878.1:0-1018 GCF_001447785.1 Gekko japonicus | reverse complement strand
AGCTTTAATTTCGGCATTTTATTTTTTATGGTATTTCTCAGTTGTTTCACTGGTCTTTTGCACTCAAGGTAATATAGTCCACCATTTTATGCCCTTTACCAACACAGCATCTGCTATATGACAGGAGCTACCAAGGCTGCAAGCAATGGCAGGGAGACTCTGAAGTGACGGTTCCTTTCTCAAACAGAAAAGCCACATCAGTTCTGGCAGGGAGCAGACACAGTGGTATCGTATCAGCAGTGATTCTGCCCCCATCACTGCAAGCATTGACAAGGTTGTGAAAATAAGTGTCTCTGTGCCTCTAACTCCTTTTTCACAGCAGCCTTTGCTTGGGTATTGGTGGAGGAGCTGAAAGATGGGGAAGGGGAACTGTTGGTACAAATGATCTAATGGTGCATTCGTTTTCTTTGTGCTTGGAAGGGTTTTTATGTTGTGCAAAACAGGGTGTATTTGCTGTGCTGCTTCATGTAACTTAATGCATTAACTAGGGCTGTTGCTGTAAGAACTGGAATGATATGATTTCATCACATTATCCTCATGCAGAATTTGGATGCTTGTGTTCTTATCACTACAGTCTCCTGGCCGATGGCTGTATAGTGACTGTATAGTGGTTAAAGCTCACTGAATTTCAATGAGTAGCAAAGAGGCAGTGGCAAAGTAGCATGCAGCATTATCCCTGTGTGGATCTGAAAAATTCTGGCTCAGAAAAAAGCTTACAGAGATAGCAAAGATTTACTGTATCCACTGCATCTTCTTTTTGACAATGTTGTTTCCAACAAAGAAGGAAATGAGGTCAAGGTAAATCAACAGGCAGACTTCACACATGTGTCCCTTGGTCCCATTATACAAGTCTAGTGGTCCAGACCATTGTAAAGAAATCAGAGAATGTAGCAGATCTCCAGGCAACAGCATAGGGATAATGTGGTTGCTTTAGCAACTTTTGTGCAATTCATTCTACTCTAGGTAGTTAAAGGGCACCTGTCACTTGTATGCCATTAACTGAGACAGAAGGTTGTCA